>NC_090440.1:1751620368-1751920368 GCF_031143425.1 Pleurodeles waltl
ATAATACCCACTGTACTCACCTCCTTGTGGCTGCTGTGATTCCCTCAAGTGCCCATCCAGCTCTGGGTAGGCCACCGCCACTAATTGGGCCAGTCGGGGCAGGCAAGTCCCGACAGGCACCCCTTCCTCATTGGGAGGCCATCCCCAGCTGGGCCTCCGTGGTCTTCCGTGCCCAGCGTCTCAGGTCCTCCCACAGTTTCCAACAGTGGGTGCTTCGCCTGCCATAGACCCCAGGGTCCGCACGTCCTTGGCTATGGCACGCCATAATCCCTTGTTTTGATAGGCGTTGACCTGCAGAGTCAATACAGACAGGAGAACACCATTAAACAAAGTCCAGCTTTTCACACATATGGCCCACCAATCCTATTTCCATCACCATTGGCACACACATCGCCCGGTGCACACCATGTACACCAACACAAGACATCCCCCACTCGCCCCCGATGACATGATGCTTGCACACAGATCTCCATGCATCCTTCCCACATGCATCGCGCCCAATGTGTACTCACCTGTTGGTCTGGAGACCCATACAGCAGTCTGTACTGGGGTAGGACCCCATCCACCAGTCGCTCCAACTCCTCCAAAGTGAAGGCAGGGGTTCTTTCCCCAGTCACACGGGCCATGATAGGTTCCAGGGGTTACAGCAGCATACGCAGTGTAAGTGTTCTCCTGTTGAAGGTAAGGAAACAAGTGAGAAATCAGATAGAAAATGGTGGTCACGTCCGCAAAGTATACACCGTCGCTGCCGGCGCAGATCCCCATTGGCCACTGTACTCCATAGAGCCCCATTGTATACAATGAGGAATTGCACGGCGGTGCAAGACCGCCTTCCGCCACGATGCCCAACGTCGGCGAAATTACCTCACTTCCACCTGTTCCTATATACAGGACAGGCGGCCACCATTTCAGGGGGGGGGACAATGGTCATATCAACATTAACTGGGTCACAGACTACATTAGCACATACCTCGCCATTCCCACTGTCCCATAACATAAATGCACCATGTACACTGAAGTTGTGGTTCCATTGTTCAAATTGTGACAACCTACTCACTTGTGTCCCTTAGATACCTACTGCTGCTTAGGAGGTGGAGACATACTCCCGTGTACAGACCCCTTGTGCACTTGGCTACACTGGAGGACAGGCACATTATCCTCACCTATAGAGTGGACAGGGCCACAATCACAGAGCTGTGTGCCCAAATTGAAGCCAGACCTGATATCTGCTATCCGTCATCCGACTGGGATCCCCCGCTCTTGTGCCAGTGCTATCAGTGCTCCATTTCTTGGCAACTGGTTCTTTCCAGGTGACAGTGGGCTTGGCAGCAGGAATGTCCCAGCCAATGTTTGTCACAGTGTTCTTTCCTTGGGATCGGCACGTCGCTGAACAAAAGGCACACCTCCTGGCGTCACCAACTCAGAAAGCTATTATAGCACAGAGTTATAATGAGGCTAGTTGGGGGGAAGGGAATTAGGGTAGGGAACAGCAGGGAGAGAGATCTGAAAAGAAAAGGTTAGAACAAATATGCACTTACTCATTTATAGCAGTATAACTCATCAATTGACTCTTGACTAAATGCATCTCCGTGATATCAGATGGAGACCCCTTTTGAAGTGAGGGCAAAGCCCCTTCTTTGAATCATAGAACAAGAACAAACTACAACCTCAGAACCAAGAGATGGCAAGAGCTTTGGACTATGATTATACTCTGAATATTAATCCTGTAACATCTATGCATTAATAACATAAACCTTTGATCATGGCCTAGAAAATCTCAAAGAATTAAATGTGCTTTTCATGTATTATGCTTTACAAAAAACAATGAAAACTATAATTTGCTTATCTCCAAAAATGCTTTCACATTCACAACTATAAGGCCAGAAAGTTTTTACTGATTCAACTGGAAGCACTTTGTTCCTTATGCCAGATAGCGCTTTCATTTGTTTCATCTGAAGCGCTATGCTCGTTAAGCTAAGGGGCGCCTTACTCATATGGCCTCAATCACTTTGATTGTTGTGCCAAAGGCCTTTTATGCATGTGGATTGAAGCGTTTGATTGCTGTGCCAAGGGCGCTTTCCTCATGTGGACTGAAGCGCTTTGATTGCTGTTCCAAGGGCGCTTTACTCATGTGGACTGAAGCGCTTTGATTGTTGTGCCAAGGGCGCTATACTCATGTGGACTGAAGTGTTTTAATTACCGTGCCAAGGCTGCTTTCCTTATGTGGACTGAAGTGCTTTAATTACCGTGCCAAGGCCGCTGTCCTCATGTGCACTGAAGCGCTTTAATTACTGTGCCAAGGCCACTTTCCTCATGTGGACTGAAGCGCTTTAATTACCGTGCCAAGGCCGCTTTCCTCATGTGTGTCCTGAAGCGCTTTGCTCGTTCTACTAAGGGGCGCTTTACTTCTGTGCTCTGAAGCGCTTTAATCGTCGTGCCAAGGTAGCTTTAATCTGAAAACTGAAAACGCTTTGGTCATTGTGCTAAGGGGCACTTTACCTTTTGGAAGTAACAACTCCCTTCAAGATTTGGCTCATCAAGACCTTACCGCTACGAGTACGACCTACTCGTATCTGAATTCACCATGGAAACAAGGGTACTCCGATTTGCCGTCCATCTGCCATGCAGGAAATCTGCTCTTCTTCAGAGGAACCCCCACGAGGTCTGACTGCATCAAAGTCTTTAAAATAGTGAGCAACGTGCTTGGGTGTGGCTGGGCTTTATAGGCCTGCCACACCCTAAGATGGCTGCTGCCTCTAAAAACATGGAAATTGTAGTCCCTTCATGGAATAGCACTGATAAGTGCATCTTTTCTATCAATGTCCTGAACCGGCAGCTCTTTGAGCTTTGCCACAGAGCAGACAACGCTGATGGCCACCTTTGGAACAAGAGGGGATGACAAGTGGTGCGCATAAAGCGTGGCAGAGCCGTGCAGTGGAGTTTCGGGCGGGACCTGGACCGCGCATGGCCTTATTCCTAACAATGTTCTTAATCGTGCTGGCAAGAGTGTTGTCTGCCTTGGTAAAACACATGTGAAGCCACATTGCTTTCCCCCAGGTGGAAGATTTGGCCACTGTGAAGACAGTATTCTATTCAATGGGACATATCCCCAATATTATTGAGGCGAATGACGGTACACATATTGCGTTTGTCCCTCCCTGCCAGAATGAACAGGTGTTCAGGAATCGCAAGAGATTCCACTCACTGAATGTGCAAATGGTGTGCCTGGTGGACCAGTACATCTCCCACATCAACGCCAAGTATCCTGGGTTGGTGCATAATGCCTTTGTTCTGAGGAATAGCAGCATCCCAAATGTGATGGCCCAACTACAGAGGCACAGGGTGTGGCTAATAGGTCAGCCTTGGTCCTCACCCACTGTTTGTTAGTGTATGCCTTCAGCTGTCATCCCCAAATCTTTGTGTGAGGCTAATTGTTATCCCTCAATACCTGCAGGTGACTCTGGCTACCCAAATCTATTGTGGCTGCCAACCTCTGTGAGGGATGCCAGGACAGGGGCAGAGGAACGTTATAATGAGGAATATAGGCAAATCAGACGGATCATCGAGAGGACCTTCGGACTCCTGACGGCCAGGTTTAGGTGCCTCCATCTGACAGGTGGATCCCTGTGCTACTCACCCAAGAAGGTTTGCCAGATAGTAGTGGCATGCTGCATGTTGCACAACCTGGTCCTCCGACGGCATGTACCCTTTCTGTGGGAGGAGGAGACTGGAGATGCCCCTGTAGCACTAGTAGACCCTGAGGACAGTGAGGATGAAGAGGCTGAGGATGAGGACAACAGAAAATCAGTTATCCGTCAATACTTCCAATGACACACAGGTGAGACAGTGCAACTGACCATTACTCTGACTATTGATGTTTTTGTGTGGCTGTAGCATGAAGGCATTCCCGTCATTTGCATCTCAACTTACTGCCACCTATGGCTTGTTATTTTACAGATGTTGGTGATATAACAACTGTGTACTGATGTGCTAACTCAGACAGCTACAGGTCCTTATTTCTATGCTCTCATAGTGTACAGAGCATTTGCACTAGATGTGACTGTTTCCATATATGTACATTTTCAAAACATAAAATACTAGTAGTCAAGTTGTGTTCAAGGGTGTTAATTGTAGTGCTATGACATTGAGGGAAATGTGCAATGGAATAGGATGATGGAGGAAGGTCCAGGTTATTGTTCCAGTTTGTTTGTAGCACAGGTTCAGTGTCCAAGGGGCCATAGGAAGGGGTGCAACAGCAGTTCAAAGTGGACAAGGTGACAGGGTGGGACACAAGGGAGACAATCAGGAGTCTCATTTCCTGGCGGTGGTCTTGGCAGGTGTCTCTGGCTTCAGTCTGGTTTGCAGGGAACTTTTGTGGGGTAGTTCACCTTCTGCAGGGGGAGGGGTACTGGTGGCCTGTGGGTCCTGTGGCAGGGCCTCCTGCTCACTAGCTGCAGCGGAAGTGGAGGGCTAGTCAATGGACTGGCAAGTGGTAGGGGGCCGCTGGTGTGCTGTTGCCTCCCTCATGATGTTGCCCATATCTGCCAGCACCCCTGCTATGGAGCTCAGGGTGGTGTTAATGGCCTGCAAGTCCTCCCTGATCCCCTGATACTGTCCCTCCTGCAGCCGCCTGTTCTCCTGCACGCTGTCAAGGATCTTACCCATTGTGTCCTGGGAATGTTGGTAGGCTCCCAGGATCTTGGAGTGCCTCCTGGAGAGTTGGTTCCCTGGTCCTGTCCTCCCCCTGGTGCACAGCAGTCCTCCCAGTATCCCTGTTGGCCTGTGCCTCTGTCCCCTGAACGGTGTGCCCACTGCCACTGACCCCTGGTCCCTGATTGTCTTGGGTATGAGGTGTGGACTGGGGTCTCTGTACAGGTGGGCACACTGCTGATTGACGTGTCCTGTGGACAGAGGTGCGGGTACCCTGGGTGGGTGCTGTGGTGTTGGCTACTTATGGGGGAGGCTCTGTGGTGGACTGTGAGTGGGCTTGACTTAGTATCCAGTCCTCTGGCTACTCCAGCGAGTCCCTTAGGATGCAGTATTGCCAAGACTTGCTCCTCCCATGCTGTGAGCTGTGGGGGAGGAGGTAGGGGTCCAGCACCAGTCCTCTGCAATGGAACGTACCTTCCCCTGTAGGTCATTCCACCTCTTCCTGATGTCCTCCCTTGTTCTTGGGTGCTGTCCCACGGCGTTCGCCCTGTCCACGATGCTCCGTCAGAGCTCCAGCTTCCTTGCAATGGATATCTGCTGTACCTGTACTCCAAACAGCTGTGGCTCTACCCTGACAATTTGCTCCACCATGACCCTTAACTCCTCATCAGTGAAACGGGGGTGCCTTTGTGGGGACATGGGTGTTGTGTGGTGTGTGTTGGTGAGAGTGTATTGAGTAATGTGGTGAGGTGTGTATTGTGGGGTGCGTGAAGGATGTATGGGTGTAAACGGTCTGTGTGTATAGTTGTGTCTGTGCTGTTTGTGTCAATCTCCTGGCAGTAATTATTGTTTGTAAAGGGTTGTGGGTAATGTGGGTGTGTGTTTTATAGTGCTGTGGGTGGGTGGGTGTGGTGTGTGTATGAGTATCAGGTGTGTGTTTTTGGTATTGGCCAATGTAGTGTTGTTTTGTATGTGGGTGTCCATTCTGAGCACGGCAGTATGTACCGCCAATGGTTTACCGCAATTAAATGTCCGCTGTGGTGATTTGTGGGTCATAATGTGATGGGCATTGTTTTGTTGGCTTAACGGTTTGGATGTTCGTACTGCCACTTTATCACTGACCTTTGGGCTGGAGGATTAGTGTATGTGACTGTATTCTGTTGGATTGGTGTGTGTGTAATAATATGGCAAACGGATATTCCCCACCGTGGCGGCATGTTGGTGGCTGTCACCGCTTTGGCAAGCAGTGATTTACCACCAATGTCATAATGCGGGCCAGAATGTCTTGTAAGCAATTCCATTTTTGTATAGAGATTATTACCCATGAGGACAGGTAGCAATCACTAAAGGGGACTAAAGCCTATAAAGGGGAGATTTATTTTTCTTTTTTAATGACAGAAAATGGCTACTTGTATGCACTGGCATCAATATGTAGCGCTCATTAACCACAAGGAGTGGTGGCAAACACTACACAAAGCCAATAAAATGGGTATTTATATATATATATATATATATATATATTTTTTAAATGAGTTTGCAGAAAACTAAAGAAATTGCAGAAATGTGGAGAAAATGCCAAACTGTATTGCAAGCAATGGCATTTATATATAGCACCTATTACCCATGAGGGGCAGTAGCAAGCACTATATAAACGCAATAAAGGGGAGACTTGTTTTTCTTTTTGAATGGGTTTGCAGTGATTCAGTGTTCACCAAATAGTCCAAACTTTTCTATCAATAGCATCGTATCTTCCATTCCTGTTGGGGCATAGGGTTTGTGGTTATTCTCCTAAAAAAACTCCAAGTAATGGCTAAAAAAATAAGAACCTGCACAGTGCTTTTGGTAAATAGGGTTATGGGCAGTACTTTGTTTTGGTGGCTGAAAGTGGATGGTAGCAGCAACAGGGCCACTGGAATTGTGCAACAAGAGATGACCAAATTATGCAGCAGGGTTGACTAAATTATTTGGCAAGAATAGGGATACCATGCAGTGTTATGTGGCACATTTTGTAATAGCATTACTTCAATATTTCATCTTTTCTTCGCATTTGAGTTAAGGTTTGATGTCACTAGTACCAGCTTAACACCCAAAATACAGGCAAAAGTAACACATGGTGGCCAGTCAACCTTTCTGTAAGGCCTTCCACTGCACATCAACACATGCTGCTGCATTTCCAGTAACTCTTGATCCATTGGAGCTGGAACACAAATTTTTCGGCTAACATCTGCAATATGTGGCAAATGCAAATCCATAATGATGCAAAAAAGGCTGGAGCCACAGAATTACATAATTCCAGTGGCACTAATTATTAGTGGGGACAGGCTGTTTTAAAAAATGGTCCCACAGCCAGCAGTCTAGATTCTTTGAGTAAAATATCCCTGGCATCCTGTTGTATCTCAGAAGGAAGGAGAGTTAAGGCCCAAGCACTGATGCTGCTTATGTGTCTGTCATGGAGTAGTGGCTTCAAGGTGATACCTTGACAATAACATCATGTCACTCAGTTACTTTAACGGTCTATACTCAGGCAGTGTTGCAAGCAGCCTGTCACTGTGCTCCTCTTCCTCATACTTGCTCTGTGGCTACCTTTGGCTAGAGCAGGACATGCACACTACAGAAGGAACACACACAGGGTGCAGTATTCCCCATGCCTTTGTTGAGGAGTATTCGGTGCTAACCCTACATAGTTCACTTCAGAGAAGACCCTTGTGTGCCTGCCGCAATGTGTGTTTAGTTGATGGACACAAATAGACCTAAGAGGTGGATTAGCTCAATCCAGATGAAGCAGGCGTCATATAAATATATTGTAGAGCTCATTTACAGACAGTTGATATCTTGCACTGAACTAGAGCTGATTCCCTAGTATACATAGAGAGAGAGTTCACAGGCTGAGTTGAGCTATTTCAGTACTCATTCCAACAAGGTAAAAGCTGATCTCTGTGGAAAGTGAGATACTTTGCACCAGCTCATTCTCATTCAGTGGAAGTACCACAGACCTCTTTCACAGGTTAGTCTCTAACAAGAAAATAATGATAAGGTTTTCTTTTCGAAAATCAGTTACCCAGGCATCCAATTTAGAGGCCCGGAATGTTTCTGATCACCAGGAGCATTAGCTTGTAGAAGCAAGTGCCCTCACCTTCCCCAAGGTGGCATGCTTCATCGTCAGGCCTGCTCCCCGTTGGGCTGGCGCTGTATGCCCAGCAGGCCTCTCAAGGTGACTCTTTGCCAGAGATGTTTTCAATTTGCAAAAGTAATACTGGGAATATGTTGTATATCCTCGTATAACAATGGGAAGATTGGAGAAAGGTGTTATCTAAAATTGACTATCGATATTTCTAAAAATATTGTTTTAATGACAATATCAATGTCAAGGTTAAAAAGTGAATGAAGCTTGGGATATAAGGATCCTGGCTTCTGAATGGAAATGGTGTAATCCAATGAATAGTTATTAGTGTGAGGTCGACATGTTTCATGCCTATATCATCAAGATAGATTGAATGACATTTGTTCATGACCACAATTATATAGGTGTACCTAATCTTCACTCCAGTAGAGTAAGTGTACTCTGCAATGAGTGTTACCCAGTTGCAGTGTTTGGTGTGTAGTGTAACTTACACTGAGTTGTGTATGGTTTTGCAATTGGTAACTCTCCTCTAGTAAGGTATAAGAACCTTGGTGATGGTGGTTTTTGTGGCTTCAGCGATTATGCTGAGGCAGAAGCTGTGGTCCCTTCACCTAATCTATGTCCACGATCCTGACATGGTCTGTCTCTGATAGGAAGTGACAAGAAGGTGGGAAAGAGGATGAAAGTGAGAGAGAAGGGATTGATTGAAGAAATTGCAGAATGAGGTAGGGAGAAGACATATAGAATAGTGAAAAAGAAGAAAGTGAAAGTGTGAGGGAATATGGAGGGAAAAGAGGAGAAATGAAAGGAGAATGTGACTGAGACAGCAAGGGAGAGAGGAGTGTGAAATGGGAGATGGCAGAGTGAGTGATGTGTGAACAAGCAGAACAAGAATTATGCTAAGGCAAATTATGCAGCACATTTCACCAATTCCCTTTGCTCCCTTCTTCACCAGAAATCTGGATGTCACCTTGTCAGTGGGTGATGCCTGTGGTGGCAGTGGATGTCACAGGAACCAATTTCCAATGTAACATTTTGAACACCAGCACCTTGAGACCTAGAGATCTGGGTTTGAATCCAGATTGGCACTTGACTGAAAATAGTGCAGTTCTGGGCAAGTCCCTTAATCTCACTTTGCCTAAACATTAAATTCGTGAGAGGTTAGTGCAAATGTGTGTAATTGAAAATTCTAAGCCCCCACTTGAGATCACTTCCCATAATGTATAGTGCTCCAGTGCTAATCAGCTTAGTCCGTGCAACATAAATATCAACACATACTTGTTTTTACATTTGTGAAGGGGTTTTCCACTTTCTCTGCTACGTGAATCCCCCTACCGTTTGAGCCCCTCATGATTTTATTAATCCCAGTACATGCTCCACATCATTAATGGGCTTCACATAAATCTACCAATATGTCTGTGGGAGCACATTCATGTACTCATTAGGAGACCCTCGCACAAACATCTTGTTCCATGTAAGCATTTGTTTATTATGTGCTTATGTTGCTTTTAGTAAGAAAAGACACCTTTCCAGTAAGGCTTCTATGTTTTCATTTCTGTGTGTCAGACATGAAGACCAGACTCAAGACTTGCTTGGTACCATATTGCAGGCAGCTGATGCTCGCAGGTCTGGTGGACACTCCTGAAGCTGCAGCAGTACAGGTGCTGCCAATGTAAATGGCCTTCTTACTTTTACTATAGAATGTACACATTTACAGCAGTTTAAAATAGTTTGCACCATCTACTACATTGTGTGGGCACCTTGAAATTCAACATGTGCAGTGCTTCATTTGTGCTGGTGTTTGTCTGTGCTGAGGACAGCACTTTAAAAAAAAACACATAGAACATATTTTTCCCTCTATGGTGGCACTGTGTGCATATGTTAGCAGAATTCTTCAGTGACAATTTGTTTATACTTTTTGAAAAGTAGCACAAGGTGCTGTCGTCACTGGCATTTGGCTGCAGTTGCTGGAGCTGTGGCAGAGCATACTGCAGTGGAATCCAGAGAAATATTTTGGGCCCTAGCACTTCATATTAAACACTGGTGTACTCCTTAATGCATACTACTTCCAAGTTTACTCTGTCTGACATAAGCAGCATATGAGTCAAAGCCTTGAAAACATTCCAAGAATGAACAAAACACGTGTCTGTGGGCTACGAAACAACTTTGTATTACCGCTAGGACCCTATGCAATATTGATGGTTGTATACTTGGAATATTACATTTAGTAAGTCTTCTGTTTCTAATAAGTTGGCCATCATTTCTAAGATACAGTTTGATTATGGACGTCAATTCACCAAAATGCTAGGGGTAGTGGGAGTGACATCACATACCCTTTGACCTTAATGATGTTACAGGAAGTGACATCATATGACCTTTGACTCTCAATCTTCCTAGGCAGTGATGTCACATGACCTTTATTCTGATGACATCACAATAATTAACAGGTGAAATTCCACATCATTAGCATTCTGATATGGGTGCCCCTTTTACCGAAGCATTACATACAATATGTGAATGCCAGAATTTTGCTAATACTGCTGCCCATGTACTATGGGGGAACCTTATGTAAAAGGTTATGTCTAGTAAGTTGACGACCACATTTTGTCATGGATGGCCCCCTGACATATGCCACAATATCCTCCCATATGCTTAGGATTTCCTCCAGTGTGCCAGCGTCAGCAGTTTGCCACAGATGCGAACTATGCCAAGAACTTTCTCCAGTATGCCTGCACTGACATTTTTCTGTGTTAGCCCCATGCCAACATTTTCCTATAGTGTGTGGCCCGTGCTAGCATTTTGCTGTGAGATCCCATATGCAAGTATTGACTCCAGTATAGCAGTGGTAGCATTTTAACAATGGTGTTTCTATAAACCAAGAGGCATGCCCAGTCCAACATGAGACTTGTAAGCATAACACATTCTCACTTAAACTCACTTACATTCACTTACACTCACATACACTCAGTCTTGCTCAGCGCTCCCTTGCACTCCTTCATTTTTATTCTCTCTTACACTCACTCTTACCCTGACTCACTCATTCACATTCTCTCACTCATTCTTACACACTTATACCCAACACACACACCTACACGTGTTACCATTGTTGTAGGGACTATGGCCCTCATTCCGACCCTGGCGGTTTCAAACCGCCAGGGTGGAGGGCAGAGGAAGCACCGCCAACAGGCTGGCGATGCTTCCCGGGCCATTCTGACCGCAGCGGTAAAGCCGCAGTCAGAAAAGGGGAACCAGCGGTTTCCCGCCGGCTTCCCCTGGCCCAGGGAATCCTCCATGGCGGCGCTGCTTGCAGCGCCGCCATGGGGATTCCGACCCCCTTCCCGCCAGCCTGTTCCTGGCGGTGGCTGGCGGGAACGGGTGTCGTGGAGCCCCCTAACAGGGCCCCACAAAGATTTTTACTGTCTGCTTAGCAGACAGTGAAAGTCGCGACGGGTGCCACTGCACCCGTCGCACCCCTGCAAATCCGCCGGCTCCATTCGGAGCCGGCTTCCTCTTTGCAGGGGCTTTCCCGCTGGGCCGGCGGGCGATCTTTTGGAGATCGCCCGCTGGCCCAGCGGGAAAGTTGAAATGACCCCTGCGGTCATTTGACCGCGGGGCGGTCTTTGGGCGGTTTCCACCCGGCGGGCAGTGCCCTCCGCCCGCCGGGGTCGGAATGACCCCCTATGTGTGGACACCTGTCTTGTGGGGACTACCCTTTCGCAATGTTTTAAAAATATGCTAATAACAGAAAAAATGTAAGAAAAAATTAAAAATAAAGGATCCTGCTTCAAATCTGTAAATAAGTTGTTATTTAATTGTGCGCACAGAACACCCTTTGTGGGACTTTAACACGTGCTACCATCCTTGCGGGGACTTACTCAGTAAATATCACTTGTGTTGAATATATTCATAAAAACATTGCAAAGTGTTTTTTTCAGTGCTTTGCCTAAATTTCCTAATGGTTTTACACACACCCATTCACACAATCACTAACACAACCAGAAAAACACTACTGCATCTTCTCATACACTCACACAGCCACTCAGACACCCACTCACAAACCCACAAAACTATAATTGCAGCCACTAACAGACCGGCAGAGCCCCTCACACAACCAATGAGACACCCAAACAAGCACTCACACACCCACTTATGGTGATATACATATCACCATATGGCAACAAGTATTCATTCATTTACAAAGAAACAAAACATATAGGTTCTCTTTCTTTAAATCAAAAAAGCTTGTTCTAAAAAGGAAATTTTATGTGTTTTTGAAACTTTGTGCTTTCTTTTGTCTTAAAACAAATTAGAACTATAACAAATTATCTGGAGAAATTCACAGAACATTTGCAAATAGTCTTCTTGAATGAGAGGAAAAACTGGTAGGACAACTTAGTCAGAGTAGGCCACCTTCATCCTGTACCACCCTTCATATGTGAAAGGCGAGGTGACCACTCCATTTCATTTTCCTCCATCTTAGACGGTAGGAAAATAGCAAATCAAGGTTAGAGATGTGACCCCTTCCCATGGGAAGGGGTCACATAATGAGCGTAGCTACCCTAAGGTAGGTGGCCGTTTGGCCACTACCAAATACTCCCTCAAACGCCCAATAAATGCAGTATTTAGTGGGCATCCTTAGACCCACAGATCAGATTCAATGAACACAAGAAGACCAGTGACAAAGAAGACACAAGGCACAAGAACAGAAGTCCTGCTGCAAGACGTAAAAGGTGCCAAATCCTGCCTGCTGCACCCAGGACTTGAAAATGGCCACAAAGGGGTTGACTTGACAATGGAAAGCTAAAAATAAAAAAAATCCACCAGAGGAACTCGAGGAACAAAGCCTGGCAGAATGCCAAGTTTAGTGGCACTGCAACCTTCTGAACCCTAGATGGCCCAATACCTGGGGTACTGGACCCCCAACGTTAGACACCCAGAAGAAAAGTCCACTCCAGACTCTCTGAGGACCAGAGGCAAGCATCAATCTATGGACTTCAGGACACCCAAGAACCACCCCCGGGAGTGGCCTTGCTGACCTGCAATCCACCCTCAAGGTGACCTGCACCTGGCTAAAAGGACTGCCTGATGCACTACCCTTGGCTGACCTATCTGCACGGCACCCAGCCTCCCTGGGCCCTGCATGAGGAAACCAGCCATGCTCTAGGTTTCCCTAACCCCCTGCAACCTCTAAAACTCCAGGGGGCACCCAATAGACTTACTTTTAAGTCTATCTGTGCATTGTATTTCCAAGTGGTCCCATTTTCTGTTCTGCACCAGCTTCAAGACTTTCAGCCGCTGCTCCCGCTTGAGCCGGGAACAGCACAAACTTCTCCAGCTGGCCTACAGGACATCTCAACAACCTTGACCTAAAAATATAAGATGACATGTGAGAGCATTGATGATTTTATATGTATTCTTAAAGTCTGTCCCATTCATTACTATGGTGCGTACTGATGCATAAAAAGACTATGGCCCTCATCATGACATTGGCGGTAAATCCCGCTTAATGCCGCGGTGACGGCCTCCAACATACCACCGCAGTGGCGAATATCTGTTCTCCATATTATGAAACACACACACACCAATCCGAAAGAATACTGCCACATACACAAATCTGCCAGCCCAAAGGTCAGTGTTAAAGTGTCGGTACCAACACCCATACCGTTACACCAACAGAACAATGCCCAGAACATCATGACCCACGAATCACCACGGCGGAAATTCAATGGCGCTAAACCATTGGCGATACACACCAGCGCGCTCAAAATGGACACCCAAATACTAAACTACACAACATTGGCCAATGCCAAAAACACACACCTGACACTGATACACACACCACACCCACAGCACTTTAAAACACACTTCCACATTACCCACAACCCTTTACGAATACAAATAATTGCCACCAGACTGACACCAAGACCACTGTGACAACTAGACATACACACACCACATACACCCATACATCCCTCACGCACCCCACTTCACACACCCAACCACAGTACCCAACACCCCAACACTTACACACACCACACAACATTCATGACCCACCAAGGCACCCCCGTTTCACAGATGAGGAGTTGCGGGCCATGGTGGAGGAAATAGTCAGGGCAGAGGCACAGCTGTCTGGAGCACAGGTACAGCACATATCCATTGCAAGGAAGATGGAGCTATGGCGTAGAATCGTGGACAGGGTGAACGCCGTGGGACAGCATCCAAGAACAAGGGACGACATCAGGAAGAGGTGGAACGACCAATGGGGGAAGGTACGTTCCATGGCAGCAAGGCACCAGCTCGCCATACAGAGGACTGGTGGTGGACTCATACCTCCTTCCCCACAGCTCACAGCAAGTCTTGGCAATACTGCATCCTGAGGGACTCACTGGAGTTGCCGGAGGACTGGACACTGGTGAGTCAACATTTACTACTTATCACCCCCTTACCTGCATGCCATCTCTCACCCTCGCCCCCATCACTCCACTCCATCCCACACACTGCACCTACACATACGACCAACCCCAATGCCAAGCCCCGCATGCGATACCAATGCATGGACTACCCTTCCAGCCCTGCATGTACACCGATCCCAAAAGCATGCACAGCATAGAGAACTAACAATCCCACAATACATCATCAAACACATACAAAGGTGGCAGGGCAACAGCAAGATTAGAGGGGAAGCTAAGGATGAACAATATGTCACAGACATGAAGCATAATACATCACTTATATCCCCACAGGTTCCCCAGCCAATCTCACCGGAGAGGAGGTGCCATGACTAACCAGTCCCCCAACAGAAGAGGCCCCCAGTGATGACAGTAACTCTGGACTTCTGGATTAACTACCTGGCCCATCAGGGACCACTGGTCAGTCATCTGTATCCAACACCACAGCACCCACCCAGCGGCCCCACACCTCTGTCCCCAGGACACGTCAATCAGCAGTGTGCCCAGCTGTACAGGGACCCCAGTCCACACCTCACACCCAAGACAATCAGGGACCTGGGGTCAGTGGCAGTGGGCACACCGTTCAGGGGACACAGGCACAGGGCAACAGGGACACTGGGAGGACTGCTGTGCACCAGCGGGAGGACAGGCCCATGAAACTGACTCTCCAGGAGGCTCTCACCAATGTCCTCGGGACCTACCAACAATCCCAGGACACGATGGGCCCGATGCTTAACAACATGCAGGAGAACATGCAGCTGCAGGAGGAACACCATGAGGAGATCAGGGAGGACTTGCAGGCTCTGAACACCACCATGATCTCTATAGCAGGGGTGCTGGCAAACATGGCCAACATCATGAGGGAATGGACAGCACACCAGTGGGCCCCTACCACTAGCCTACACACAGACCTAACAATTTCTGTTCAGGTCGGCTCACATGGGCAGAGAACCTCCCCCATCCCGTCAACTAGGGGCGTAAGGCAGGGATGTATCTTAGCCCCTTTTCTCTTTCTGATTTATATAAATGGGCTCTATGATTCACTTTTAAAACATGCAAAGGACATACCGAAGATGGGTCAGAGACACCTTCCAGTTTTATTATACGCTGACGATGCAGTTTTAATTGCCCGTACTGCAAACGGTTTACAGGGACTACTGGATGTATTTTACGATTTTATGCTGAATCTGGATCTGAAAGTAAATTACCCCAAGACTTTTGTTATGACTTGTGGCCCACGCAATACAAAGTCTAAACTATTTTCTATGGGAGGGCACACTCTTAATAAGGTCAAAGAATTTTGTTATCTAGGCATGTACATGAGTTCTTCTTTGTCCTGGAAGACACACATTAATTTTAAGCTCCAACAGTTGATAAGGAACAATGAAGCAATTTTTCGCTTTTCAAATAAACTAGGTCACAGACCCCCTGCTCAGTTGAAAACTCTTTATAATTCCAAATGCACTGCATCAGTCCTTTATGGGGCAGGCGTCTGGGGCTATAATAAAATACCGTCTCTTCAGAGTGTAGAAAATAAATTCCTGCGCAGATTATTGTTGGTTCCAAAATGCACCGCAAACATAATCTGCCATGAAGAACTGGGTCAGTGCTTTTTGGAGGACAGGGTCTTTATGGCTCCCCTACTGCTGTGGATCAAATGTTGGTCAAACCCTATGGCAAGTTTGGTCCAAGACTGTATCACTGATTGTCTTCAATAGGAATACTCAAATAGGATTCCCTGGCTTATGTTTCTGCAAAACTCCTTTGAGAACCTAGGGCTTAGATATATGTTTGATGATCCCCATCTATTAACCACAAACTCTAGGTCTGTTTTGAAGTCTACTTATTCCAAGCACATATCAGAGCTGAGATTTTATAGTTCCCTGAAATTGAAATCTTTCGATTCTTATTCTCGGATTGTGACTGTTCCATGCCTTGAACCCTATTTGTCTTGGTTTTCAAGTTTTAAAATAATTTCCTTTTTAACACTTTTTAGACTTAATCTAATTCATTTTAAGGTAGCTTTCCCTGAACCATGTTTCTGGAAAAAGGATTTACCGCTTTGTCCCTGTGACTCCAAATCAACCCAGAGCACTTTGCATTTTTTTCTTTTTTGCCCTTTATATGCTGCACCTAGAGGGGCCTTTATTTTACCCACGTTACGTCTTTTTAGACCTATTCATTATAAGGAAGCCCTGCTATACCTTCAGAGATTGCCTAATATCCAAATTTGTCACCATGTATTAGACTTTGTCACAGCTTCTTTACGTATTAGGAAAAGGCCTACTCCTTTTTAAATATTTTATGTACGTATAGTATATCTTTTTAACGCTAACATTTGTACTTTTCTGACTTTGTGATTTTTAATCATGTCTAGTATATTTATCTATGTATGTCAAGGGGTTTCAGATTGGATGTTCATCTGGTGCTTCCAGTAATGGTTTTAAAGTTTTATTTTACTATTTATAGATTGGGAAATGTGTCTTGGTTTGTACTTTTATGGCAATTGCCGAATAAAGTTATTTGACTGACTGACAATAGCCAGTCTATTCACAAGCCCTGCACTCCAGCTAGTTGGCAGGAGGCCCTGCCACAGGATCCACAGGCCACCAGCACCCTCTCCCTGCAGAAGGTGAACCACCCCGCAAACGTTACCTGCGACCCAGACATAAGCCAGAGACACTTGCCAAGACCAAGACCACTGCCAGGAAATGACTCTCCTGATTGTCCCCTTGTGTCCCACCCAGTCACCTTGTCCACTAGGAACTGCCTTTGTTCCCCTTCCTATGGCCCCTTGGACACTGGACCTGAGCCCCAAACAGACTTGAAAAATTCCCAGGACTTTCCTCTACCATCACCCCATTCCATTGCACTTTTCAGTAAATTACTTACACTACAATAAACAGCCTTGAACACAATTTGAGTTACACCGTTTTACGTGTTGAAAATTTGCTTTTATCGGAACAGTCAAATCAAGTGCAAATGATATGAACACTGTGATAGAATACACATAACGACCTGTAGCTGTCTGCAGTAAAAACATCAGGACACTGTTGTCACATCACCAACATCTGTAAAAGGACAAGCCATAGGTGACAGTAAGTTGAGATGCAAAGGACGTGAATGCCTTCATGCTACAGCCACACAGAAAACATCAATAGTCAGAGTAATGGTCAGTTGCATTGTCTCACCTGTGTGGCATTGGAAGTATTGACGTATAACTGATGTTCTGTTGTCCTCATCCTCTGCCTCCTCATCCTCACTGTCCTCAGGGTCCACTTCTGCCACGGAGTCATCTCCAGTCCCCTCCTCCTGCAGAAAAGGCACGTCAGGTTGTGCAACATGCAGCATGCCACTACTATCTGGCATACCTTCTCGGGTGAGTAGCACAGGGATCCACCTGTCAGATCCAGGCATCTGAACCTGGCCTTCAGAAGGCCGAAGGTCATCTCTATTATTCTCCTGGTTCGCCCATGTGCACTATTATAACGGTTCTCAGCCCCTGTCCTGGCATTCCTCACAGGGGTCAGGAGCCACGAGAGGTTTGAGTAGCCAGACCCACCAGCAAATATTGAGTGACAAAATTTAGCCTTACACAATCCTATTGGGATAACACTGGCAGGCAAACACAGATACACAGTGGGTGGGGACTCTGGCTCACCTATTAGCCACACCCTGTGCCTCTGCAGTTGGGCCATTACATTTTGGATGCTGCTATTCCTCAGAATGAAGGCGACATGCACCGACCCAGGATACTTGCCAGTGATGTGGGAGATGTACTGGTCCACCAGGCACACCATTTGCACATTCAGTGAGTGGAAACTCCTCTGATTCCAGAACACCTATTTATTCTGGCAGGGGGGGGACAAATGCATTATGTGTACCGTCAATGGCTCCAATAATTTTGGGTATATGTCCCACTGCATAGAATCCAGCCTTCACAGTGGCCAAATCTTCCACATATGGCAAAGAAATGTAGCTGCACATGTGTTTCACCAAGGCAGACAATACCCTTGCCAGCACGATTGAGAACATTGGCTGTGACATTCCTGCTGCCAAGCCCACTTTCACTTGGAAAGAACCAGTTGCCAGGAAATGGAGCACTGATAGAACCTGCACCAGAGGGGGGATCCCAGTGGGATGATGGATAGCTGATATCAGGTCAGGCTCCAATTGTGCACACAGCTCTGTGATTGTGACCCTGTCCAGTCTATCGGTGAGTATAATGTACCTGTCCTCCAGTGTAGCCAAGTCCACACGAGGTCTGTACACAGGGGTTTGTCTCCTCCTCCTATTCATCCACAGTGGTAGGTATCTAAGGGACACAAGAGTGAGTAGGCCGTCACAATTTGAACAATGGAACCACCACTTCAGTGTGCATACAGCATTAATGTGATGGGACAGTGGGAATGGCAATGTATGTGCAATTTTCAGCAATGACATAGTTATGGAAGATCTGTATGTAGTCCACCACCATGAAGTGGCAACCACCTGTCCTGTATCTAGGTACAGGTGGAAGTGAGGTAACTCCGCCAACATTGGGCATCGTGGTGGAAGGCGGTCTTGCACCGACGTACAATTCCTCATTGGCTAATATGGGGCTCTATGGAGTACAGTGGCCAATGGGGATCGGAGGTGGCGATGGTGTACACCGCCGCAGACGTGACTGCCATTTTCTGTCTATAACCTCACTTGATTCCTGACTTTCCACAGGAAAACACCTACACTGTGTGTGCTGCTGTGACCTGTGTCTGCAACCTACCATGGCCCGTGTGACCGGTGCAAGGGCACCTGCCTCTACTTCGGAGGAGTTGGAGCGCTTGGCGGATGAGGTCCTACCCCAGTATGGATAGCTGTTTGGGCCTCCAGACGAACAGGTGAGTACACAATGCATGTGGTAAGGTTGCATGGGGATGTGGGTGCAGGCATCGTGTCATTTGGAGGGGGATGTCTGTTGGAATTGTACATGGTGGGCCCCAGGCGATGTGTGTGCCAATGGAGTTGGAAACAGGATTTGTGGGTCCTATGTGTGACAGGCTGAATTGTATGTGTAATGGTGTCCTCCTGTTTGTATTACCTCTGCAGGTCAGCGCCCTTCAAAAGAAGGGATTGTGGCGTGCCATCGCCAAGGACGTGTGGACTCTGCGGGGTCTACAGCACGCAGAGCACCCACTGCTGGAAATGTTGGGAGGACCTGAGACGCTGGTCACGGAAGACCGCAGAGGCCCAGCTGGGGGTGGCCCCCCAAAGAGGAAGGGGTGCCCGTCGGAACCTGACCCACCCCCAATGGCCCCAATACTGGCAGTGGCCTACCCAGAGCTGGATGGGTGCTTGAGGGCATCACATCAGCCACAAGGGGGTGAGTACCTTGGGTGTTACTATAATAATTGGTAGGTGGCATGGGATCAGGGTGGTGGGTGTCCCTTAATGCCAGGTCAGAGTTTGCAGCATGATCCAGCTCAAGGGTAATGGGTGTCTAGCAAATTAAGGTAACCTAGCTCGGTTGCATTCCATGTCAGTCAGGGCTTTGTGGGTCCCAGGAGGGGTACAATTGGCGGTGCTTGGCCCTCATCTTGCTGTGGCATCTAGGCAATTGAATGCCAGTGCAATGCATAGTGCTCATTCCTGATTCTTGTGTGTAACAGTACTGTGTATGCCAACTGTGTTGTTGGAGCTGTAATTGACCCAGTGCTCCCTTTCTATCTATCCCTCCCCCCCTTTCTCCTTCTGTCATCCTGTCCATGTGTGCATTAGCATCTGGCGGAGGAGCAGGGGCACCGGCGACAGAGGGAGCTGCATCCCATAGGACCCAGGAAACAGAGTCCACCGACGCTGAGGGAACCAGTGGGACGGAGGGCAAGGGAGCACCGCAGTGGAGACAGGAGGTGACAACACTGACTCAGATACCTTCTCTGATGGAATCTCCCTGGTGGTGGCAGACACATCTGTGACCACCCCAGTGGCAGGTACAGCCGCCACCCCCGTACAAGCACTGCCCTCCCAGTAGCCCCTCAGTGAGTTGCCCATGCCCGCTCACCCAGGATGGTGGGCATCTCCTTCGCCCCAGGCACCTCAGGCCCTGCCCCAGTGAGCCCTGTTGCCCTGAGTGAGGAGGCTATTGACCTCCTGAGATCCATCTCTGTAGGGCAGTCAACTATTGTGAATGCCATCCAGGGGCTGGCAACACAGGTGCAGCAATGCAATGCAATCCTGGAGGGCATCCATGGTGGATTGGTGGCCCAACAGGGATCGATTCAGGCTCTGGCCTCCTCTCTGATGGCAGCCATTGTTCCTGTTCCTACTGTCCCCCCTCCAACTACCACTTCCCAGTCCCAATCTCCTCAACCCCAACCCATCCCATGCACACATACAGACGAGCATGCACAAAAGACATCACACAAGAGTGGCAGAGTCAAACACAGGCACGACACTTCAGTCCACAAGCACTCACACAAACAGACAGTTGCACACACATCCACTGCCTCCACTGTCTCCCCTCCTCCTCCTCTCTCACAGTCACGTCCACACTCACATCTGTATGTACTGCTTCAACAGCCACCACCAGCCTCACCATACCAAGCAGCGCACACACACCTCACTAGCAGACACCTCCACAACATCCATACCTGCGTCTCCTGTGTCCTCTCCCACCCTGTCTGTCCTCCCCTTCCCAAAGGACACAAACACAGGCACTCAGACACCCAAGAGCCATCCACCTCACATCAGCACACTGCCCATGCACCTGTACCCAAGTCCAACAGACGTACTCCTCCGACAACTACCCCCTCAACCTCCACTCCCATCTCTCCTCCCACATGCCACTCCAATGCCCCATAGAAGCTTTTCCTTGCATGTTTTGACCTCTTCCATCCCCCTCCCCGTCCTATCCATAGAGACTGTGACCTTGCACTCCCCAGCATTGAGAAATGGGCAAGTTCCCCACCTCAGAGACTGTGAAGTTGCACTCTCCAGCATTGGGAAATGGGCATGGAGCCCCCTCCAGAACCAGTGGGCAAGTTCCCGACTTCAGCTGAGGTGTCACCTCCCCCTGAGGTGCCTGTCCACTTCCATGCTGTTGCCCCTGCACAGTTTTGTGCGTATTTAGTCAGGATCAAGTTGGGGCTTGGACTGTGCCCTGTGCCCATGTGGGCCTTATGGACTTTGGCCTGGGCATTGGACCTTTCTGGACAATTGTTTATGTATCTCTGTTCTAAAATGAGTTCATATTGTGGCTTTTGCCTTGTAATTACAATTTCAGTACTGACGACCTGTAGTCCTTTATATTATGCCTTGTGTCCTGTGCCATTGGTTTCCGTCTGCAGCTGTTGTGTGTATGGTGTGTATGTGTGAATGTGTGAATGGTGCATGTCATGTGTGTGTGTCACTCTCCTTTTCCTCCCTCCTTCCTTTGTGTGCTAGGCGGCTGTACTCACTGTTATCGTCTTCATCGGCATTGGTGTTCCAGGTGGAGCATGGCACAGAAGATCATCGGGAAGACTCGTGGTTCCGGTTCTGTGGCAGCATCGATCTTCTGTGTCTCTGTTGGTGAGTCTTTGGTCTTCTGCGATGTGTTTCCGCCAGGCTTTTGATGACGTTGGTACCGCCCCGGAAATCTTGGCGGTTTGCAGTGTCATGAAATGGTGGCCGGTACCTTGTCTTCCGCCTGGCTGTTGATGGCTACCGCTGTCGTGCGTGGTGTTGACGCCCTGGCGGATGGTGTGGTACATTGGCTGTCTATGGGAGTTATCACCGGCATGGTCTTAATTTGGTGGTAATTACCGGCAGCCTGTTGGTGGAATTACTGCCACTTTAACAGTCACCACCAATGTCATAATGGCTATCTATATTCTCTAAATTAAAAAAAAATAATAACTTAAAAAGCACTTACCCTATTTTGATGATCTTTGTCTAAACAATTGTATAAAAATCTGAAGTATTTTTGTAAATTGGTCACAAGCTATTCGTCAGAGTGTTTTCACATTTAATACTGTGAGTACAATAAGATCTTAGCATAGCTTCCAGATAGGCCTAACTGCTCGCCCACACTACCACAAAAACAGATCATTGGGTGGTCAGTTCTTTACCTCTGGATACCAAAGTGGGGTTGCTTGGACTCTTTGCACAGTGCACTATGTAGAGAGTCAGCCTCCTACATGAGTCCTCAGTTCAACTTCAGCCCAGCGAAATTTTCTGCTTGGAAATGATTTGGAGCAATCTACTGGGATGGATAGGGACACAGCCACTTCTTTTTGTCCAACTACTTCCACCCAGACCAAAGATACCATTGCCATGGGATGGATCTTTGTGACATTGTTATCACTGGTGACATTTTCCCTAACAGGTACTGATCCAAGTGGACCTGGTGCAGGGTCACCATGGTGACACTTGCTGCTGTGTCCTTCAAGACTTCTACCTTAGTCCCATTAATCAGAGGGTGCTGCCTGTATTTTTTGCTTGCTAGTAGGCCAGGCAGCACATGATAGGTCTACCCCTCCCTCTCTGACTATTGTAGCCTCTGTGGGTTCACTGACATGGTTAAGCCACAACTGTGATCCCATCCGGAGAATGGCAACTGCATGTACTGCGGATGGACTCAAGGCATTTTTCTTCTTTTTACAGCTAGGGACTCCAGTTTGGTGTCCTTTAGTTTTGCACCAATGGCACCAAGCCTTGTTCCTACATTTGTACCCACACTTAGGCTGCAAGGAGTCTCAAGCCCACCCTCCTAAACAAGTTTTTTGGGGCCTGATTAATACTGTTTTTATTTTGGTTCCAATCTTTCCCTCATCAGGGGGTATTTTTGGCATCTTTCTTTTTAGTATCGCCTATCAGTGATAGTCTTGGTCACCCTTGTCTTGACTCAGTGGTATGCCTTCTTTCGCACCTCTAGAGAAGAAAGTGAACATAGGTCTCCAGGGACTGATGTAGTTTCTCATTGTAGCAATTACTGAAAAAATGCTCTTTCATAATTAAATTATAATGCCCATCAAAATCATGTACATTGTTACCTTCTAACCAGCCACCCAGCATTTTTACTGAATAGTCCACAAATTTTACCCAGGACTGATTTTGGGTTTTTCAAGCCTCCTTGAATTTAATTCTGTATTCTTCAGTTTTAAGTCAAAAGCCCTCAAGCAGGGTAGCCTTCATGAGGTCATAGGACCTGGCATATGCCTCATTCAATGTCAGGAGTCTATCCCTGCATTTTCCTGAGAACAGTTCCCACAAGAGAGATGTCCAATGTCTTCTATTTATATCCCTGGCTATGCAGGCCATCTCATAGGCAAAAAAAACACTTGGTGATATCACCCTCTGTTTAAGGTGGGTGTTGGACCTGTGCCTTTTTGCAGAGTTATCTCCAAAATGTTTTTCTTCTTCATCCTATTTTTTCGGACCAGTTTTTGTTGGCTTTAGGACTCTGGGCACTTCACTGCTAACCAGTGCTAAAGTGCATATGCTCACTCTATAAATTGTATTGGTGACTGGTGGTGGACCTGGCATCCTTGGCGTGGTCTCACCTGTCTTTTTTGCCTCTGCTTCCCGTGTTTGGCAGTGTGCTGGACTCTGTTTTTGCTGTTTTTGGTACTCTGGGCACTTTACCACTGCTGAAGTGCAAGTGTTTCATGTGCAAACTGTATGTGTAATTGGCCTTTCCATTGTTGGCACATTTGATTTACTAGTAAGTCAAAAGCAGGGTCCAGATTTACCACATAATGTCTCAAGTATGTCTGTCCCACACCCAGAGCATGAAAGCTATGATTGGCCCTGCCAGAGCATTATAGACATCATGATCTCTTAAGACCATGAACCTGTAATCCAGTCATTTCTTTTCTTCTCAGCAAGATGTTTGTCTGCTAGCTTTTACGGAACTAAGACAGCTACATGGCATGACTGTAAAAATGAGAAACAACCTCGAACTGTGTTGAACTTTTGTGCCATCTGGAACTTCTGCTTTTGTTTTATAAAAGTTGTTCACGACACCTGCAGGCTTGCGGTTAACAGCTCCTCATCAAGATAGTATAAAAAAGGCCGCTTCTAATCCATTAGTTGACCACCCTGCTGACGTGAACTCTCAGCTCACAGAAGCGGGCGTGCTCCCAGTTAACTGTTTTGCCTAGAATCCTTGACTAAGGTTTTAATAATGTATTGTACATAAAGGGGGTCATTCTGACCCTGGCGGTCACCGACCGTCAGGGCCAACGACCGCGGAAGCACAGCCAACAGGCTGGCGGTGCTTCCTGGGCCATTCTGACCGCGGCGGTAAAGCCGCGGTCAGAAAAGGGGAACCCTTGCAGCGCCGCCATGGGGATTCCGACCCCCTTCCCGCCATCCCGTTCATGGCGGTTTTTACCGCCAGGAACAGGATGGCGGGAACGGGTGCCGTGGGGCCCCCTAACAGGGCCCCATAATGATTTTCAGTGTCTGCTTTGCAGACACTGAAAATCGCGACGGGTGCCACTGCACCCGTCGCACCCCAGCAACTCCGCCGGCTCCATTCGGAGCCGGCTTCATCGTTGCTGGGTCTTTCCCGCTGGGCCGGCGGGCGGCCTTTTGGCGGTTGCCCGCCGGCCCAGCGGGAAAGCCAGAATGGCCGCCGCGGTCTTTTGACCGCGGTGCGGTCATTCGCCGGTTCCCGCCAGGCGGGCGGCTACCGCCACCCGCCGCGGTTGGAATGACCGCCAAAATCTCTTTTTCTCTCTCACTTTCCCTTTCCTTGCATTGCTGTGGTTTTTAAGAGCTTAGTATATTGGAGGTTTTTCTCTTCATCTCAAAGTTGTTGTTTGACACTGGTTGCTTATTAGATTGCTTAGTATCCAGAATCAAAAAGAAATGTGTCCTGACATTTATTGTTTGAATTATTTCTTGAATAAATTGCATCATTCTGACTCAGTTCCTGCATCTCTCACGTGTATTCTTTTATTTTAGATAGCACATTTGTGTGACAAATTATATGGTAAAAAAAAATCTCCCTCCAACATCTGGCGACCACGACGGGACATGCATAGGACTTTCCAGACTAAAGAAGAGGAAATCTTCCCCTGTGGCCATGGCTGGCGATTGCCTATGTTGCCTCTTTTCTGACTGAAGTGAGTGCCGGATGCACACGGGAAGCCAGAGAGTATTTTTGTTTTTCTCGCTTTGCCTTGCCCCGATGTGTCAGAGTATGGTCAGTTGAGAACATGCAGTGGTACCGCTGCCTAAAGCATAGTTTCTTGTACTCTGGTGTCTTGCTATGACAAACAGATTTTTTTAATTAAAACACATGAGCAGACACTGAGCCAGGATTTATTGTTTATTTTGTATTTGTATTTTGGTATTTTGTGTTCCCGTGCACGGTCTTTTAAATAGTGTTTCCTTCATATTGCTTGTCTTATATAAGATAGGGATCGCTTGTTTCATTTGTCTGTCAGTGAGAACAAGGCATGCGAGGAGATAGGGCTGAAGTAGGAAATCCCTTATGCATCTAGAGACATGCCAGTATATCTTCTTTGATAACTGATGCAGAGCACCATGCGCCTATTTAATTAGTATATTTAGGCAAGGGGATTAGCAATAGTAAGATTTGCGATACCCAGCTATTTGCCGGTTCTGAAAGAGTCAGAACTCAGACTTCCAACAGGTGTTCATCAAGTTAAGTCTTGTGACTGACAAGGAGGGCTAAGATAACATTAGCCACTCAGCCTTAGCGTCAAGTGCTCGACAGTTAACATCTTGTGGCTGATAAGGGACTTTTTTAGTGTTATAAAAGTAAATATTCTGCGTCTCCGGATAAGAGCTAAAATAAGTTAACAAAACGATAGAAAGCAATATATTGCAGTGTGACATTTTTTCAAATTTAACCAAAAGCCTTTTTAACTGCGTAGAGGAAAAGAGGAAGTTCTCCAAAACAGCTTGGTCGTAGTTTCCTGTTTCCCCTGTGTGAAATACAAAGACACGTTTCTATCTTTTTAACACTTTTTTGTATACATATGCTTTCTGTTTTCCTTTTTCTTTTAAAATCGATATCTGGAGCACTTACTCAATGCTCTATTCTTGGGAAACAAATTTTCCTCTATCTTTTAGTGAGAGATAATCCAGGTGTATAACTGTGTGTAAATATATGTTGTATGTCTGCTGAGTTATTGCATTCTGTTAAATGTATGCATGTTCTGTTAGTTTCTTGTTAGGCTGAGCTCACGCCACTGCCCAGTATCCCCACTCAGTGTATTGATAGAATATAAATGCTTGAAAAACAGTATATTGTTATATATAACTCACAAAATTGGTTTAATACTTCCTGTTAAAACAAGATCTGTGGGAGATAAAAGAATACATTCACGGGTGGAAGAAATGGTTAACAGAGAATTCTAAAAACACACATAATGAGCAAGAACGTTAACGAAATAGAAGTGACCCTCTATTCACTCCACATCAGGCTGGTTGCTGTCATTAACAATCAAACAAATATAATAAGTCCTATAACTGAATACCAAAATGACCTACTGTCAATAGCTTAGAATATACTGGGGGTAAAATTAACTGCAGCTACAGAAGTAAGGGTGTCTATACCAACAGTGAAAGAACTATTACCACTGGATAGTTCTGACACATCATCCAGGTGCAGCCCTGTGGTACCAGATATGACACATTCTGATCTGGTTTGGCCAAACTACTGACAAGGGTCTGCTACGGAGGACGGCTGGGAGCACCTCATGCCTTCTTTGTACTCCCCTATTTCCCCAGTGGTAATTCACTTCCATGGGTATCCCACCACTGGGTCCGATTACTCTGTGGGGGCAATATAGAGAGCGCCTACCAGGTAGATACCACCCCCCCCCGGCTTCGCCAACATCTCACGCACATAACTGAGGCAATGGTAGAACAAACCACTCCTCAGAAATCACACTTAACATGCTCAAGGGGCCAGCAACAAGGGGAGCACCTGTTCCAGAAGTAAATTACACCTCGCTAGTAAATGCTAGGGAATAAGCGCAGCACTAGTGGACTTCATGGGACAACAGATTGTCATATATCTTATTAACGACCACATTGTTGGGTTCTTTCAGGGGCACCCTTTCTCATTTATCCCAGTAACGCCCTTGACTAGCTCTGTCCTCTTGACCGTATTCCACGTTTTAGGCATTGATATCACACACGAGCGACAGGTGCAATTGACAGTAGTCCCCACCTACGTTACCCAGTTATATCCAAACAGCTCTGTAGTAAAAACATCAGTATGGGCACTCCACCTGAACATGTACTCTAGAATTTCACAAGGCAAGAGCAGCGCTTAATCAAACACTGAAGGAAGTTACACAAGCATACGAAGAACTTGACACACCCCTGTCCGCCTGAAGGCACCTTTGATTGTGCTACATTAGAACATGCCACCACATTCTTAGAGGTCAAGTACTCAGGCAGCAAGCTCCAAAAATGCAAAGACACTTTAGCATTGTGGCGCATCTTTAAAGAAGGCGCTGACCACACATCGATGCCTACGGCTCCACCAGCATATCATGCAAGTGGTATGTACCCAAATATTACTCCACCCCTAGATTTGTCCCCGACCTCAAATATCAAGGCAGCTGCTGGCTTCACCGACATACCAGATGACCCTTCTCCTCCCCAGACTTACGACACAAAGAACAAGATGCAAGTACAGCAGTCTTTTAGTGACTCCGGCCCAGGGACAGAAGCGGTAGCTTCAGGCCTACCTGGTCAGATAGATGCACAATTCACTCTGAAACTCACACCAACACTGATTAATGTTATATCACAGCATGATGAGGATGAGGAGTGCTGCGATAACGCCTCTGACATATCACAAGCAGCTTCTCACACCATGCTCCGCTCTGGTTCCAATGTCTCCTTCGGAGAAAATCAGCCGCCCCTCTCAGACCAGCCCCACAACCTCCATGGGCAGGTGCGATCAACCAGTGCCCCGCCCCTGAGTGAGGAGGGAGCGCAGGTCTTGGCTCCCCAGCAATTGTGGAACTGCGATGAGGAGTTCCCGGACCACCTAATCCCCTTAGATTCAAGCAAATGGAGATGCATGGACGAGCTGAGGAGTGGTGTGCAGAATTTGACATATGACGACATCAACATTAGTGAGTTTAAGATACAGACACCCAGTCCCAGGGATGATGGGGCGGCAGCCCTCAGACGAATGTCACAAACACTAGAGAATTTGAAAGACTCACTTAATGAAATGATTGGTGGAGCAGGCTCTCTTTCAAATAAAAAAAAGGCCAGGGAAGACACACCCCCACAAGCACAAAGGTTCCTGTACCGTATTGAGATAAGAGACAGCGAGGTCATTCCACAAAACTATGATCCTTCTCCCTGAGGGGCACATTGTACAGCCGCCACGGGTAGTCACAATGGCATTTTGACCCAAAAGCGGTCAAATAAAGCGCAAACAGTATTACCACTGAGGGAACACACTAGATGCTACATGCCTGATTCCACCAGTGATCCCATGTACACCAAACCCGACAGGGATCACCCACACCAGGATGAACAGAAAATTAAGAAGCAAAGAAAGACTGAAAGAGAACGAATGGCAGCCTTGGGAACACATGGGCCACTGGACAACATTTCTCACGATGCCTCTGGGGTGGCCTGAATGCGTTCCACCAGGCCAAAAAATTGCTATAACGTAATGCTCACAAAACAGGCCGCATCACAAGACAATGACCTAACACTAAAAAAAATAGTCACCCTCAGGGAAGGCAGCCATTTGTATGTTATTCCCTTCACCGATCATTTGGCAGGTTGGATGGAAGGTCTCGCACCACAAATGACCCCATGGCCACGAGATGGGTCCTTTGAACCACGGAATATGGCCACAGCTGAAGACTGTATCTTACACGGGGAGCGACGATGAATGGGATTATCCTTACATGAAGTCAGGTTTAAAGGTCTGACAGAAATATGCTTGTAAATTCGACCACACACGACCTTTAGTACCAAATACTGCGGTAACACACCAAATGCTACTACTGTTTAAAAATGCACATGACCCCCCCCCCAGTGTATGTCCCATGGCCACAAATGGACAAGGACAATTTGAAGAAGCAACTCCCGCCACTAACAGAAGGTGCAGGCAAATAGATTGCAGCCTTAGAAACATCAAGAGCCTGCTTATCTCCCTGATCAGAGAGGAAGCAGAAGAAATATTAACAAAAATAAACAATAAGTTTGCGCTTGCTGATTCGCAGTGCGATGGTGCTCCATTCAATAAAATACGTGCACGCCTGTGGACCTTGTTGCGCCACAAATTCCCCAATGTCCCAGACATAGGCCCTCATTACGAACTTGGCGGTTTGGCCCACCATGCCGGCAGTGGCAGCTGAAGCCACCAGCCCGCATGGCGGGCCAAGCCGCCATATTTTGAACATAGTGAGGGCCGCCAGCGGCAGATATCAGGTCAGGCTCCAATTAGGCACACAACTCTGTGATTGTGGCCCTGTCCACTCTATAGGTGAGGATAATGTGCCTGTCCTCCATAGTTGGGTACTACTTGCATGTGGTGGGGTGGTATCCGGGTGGGGATGTGGGCCCTGTGGGTGCCACTATGCCAGGCCGGACATTGCAGGGTAGGTCCCATGTTGGGTAAGGTCTGATGTAAACTTCCTCCAACCAAGCTAGTAGGCATCTACTACTGGGCAGGGGTCTGTGTGTCTCAGGTATGCTTCAATTGGTGTTAGGAGTACATGTCCATGGGCTGGTGACAAGCATTGTGACTCGTAGTGCATTGCCTAGTGTGTAGGACTGTTCCCTGTGTGTGTGTGTGTGTGTCATGTACGCCAAGGGTGGTGGTGTTGACGCCATTGACCAAGTGTACCCGTTGTCTCTTCCCCCCTTTTTGTTTTGTCACCCTGTCCTTATGTGCATTAGCATCATCTGGTGGAGGATTAGAGGCACCGGTGACGGAGGGAGCTGCATCCCACAGGGTCCAGGAGGCCGAATCCATGGACGGTGAGGGCACCAGTGGGACGGAGGGCAAGGGGAGCACCATGTCGGAGACTGGAGTGGACAATTCGGACAGTGATACCTCCTCCGATGGAAGCTCCCTGGTGGTGGCGGACACCTCTGTGCCCACCCCAACTACAAGTACAGCCGCCACCCCATACCAGCACCGCCCTCCCAGCAGCCCCTCAGCAAGTTTCCCAGGCACGCTCACCCAGGAGGGTGGGCATCTCCTTCGCCCCAGGCACCTCAGGCCCTACCCCAGTTAGCCCTGCTGCCCTGAGTGAGGAGGCTCTTGACCTCCTGCAATCTATCTCTGCAGGGCAGTCAACCATTGTGAATTCCATCCAGGGGCTGGCAGCCCAGATGCAACAAACTAATGCATACCTGGAGGGCATTCACACTGGCATGGCAGCCCAACAGATCAATCCAGGCTCTGGCCTCCTCTCTGTTGGCAGCCAGTGTCCCTGTTTCTAGCCTCCCCCCTCCAACTTCCTCTTCCCAGTCCCATTCTCCTCAAACCCAACCCATCCCAAGCACACAGCCAGACGAGCTTGCACACAACACAACACAATACACAAGAGTGGTACAGGCAAACACTAGCACCACACTTCATCCCACAGGCACTCACACAAACACCACACAGATGCACACACAACAACATCCACTATTTCCACTGTCTCCCACTCCTCCTCCTCCTTCACATCCCTCCCAGTTCCGTCTACACTCACACCTGCATGCACTACATCATCATCCACTACCAGCATCATCACCACACCAAGCAGAACACACACCTCACTGGCAGACACCTCCACAACAGCATGCACACGTCCTCTATGTCCTCTCCCACTTTGTCTGTCCTCCCCTCCTAAGGTACACAAATGCAAGCACTCAGACACTCAACAGCCATCCACCTCACAACAGCATCCAGCCCATGCACCTGCACCCAAAGTCAGCAGGCAGACACCTCTAACAACCACTCCACTCCCATTGCTTTTCCCTCTTCCCACCACAATGTCCCTAAAAAAGTGTTCCTATCCACCATTGACCTCTTCCCTACACCTCCCCCCATCCTGCACGTATGGCCAGGGTAGGTAGAACTCAGCCAAGCACCTCAGCCACCCATTCCACAGGCCCAGTCACCCCCACACCCACTTGTGGTGGAAAAGGATCCAGGCCACATGTCCTGAAGGTGAAGGAGCCTGCAAAAGGCAGCCTCAAGACAAAGGAACCTGCCCCAGCTGCCAGGAAGACCAAGGATCCTGATCCAGCAGCTGGTAAGAAGGTAAAGGACCCTGCCCCAGCTGCCAGAAAGAGCAATGAGCTTGCCCCAGCAGCTGCTAAGAAGGTAAAGGAGCCTACCCCAGCTGCCAGAAAGAGCAAGGAGCCTGCCCCAGCAGCTGCTCCAAAGGTGAAGGAGCCTGCCCCAGCTGCCATGAAAAGCAAGGAGCCTGCACCAGCCGGCAGGAAGAGCAAGGGGCCTGGGGCAGGAACTGCGATGGAGCTCCCACCACCAACCATGGTTGTGCAGCCCTCCGAGGTTGCAGGGGATGGGCAGGAGCCTCCCCACCACCAGCAGCACTACCACCTACCGTGGGCAGCCGTCAGAGGTTGCAGGGGATGGGCAGGAGCCTCCCCCCACCAGCAGCACCACCACCTCCAGTGGGCAGCCGTCAGAGGTTGCAGGGAATGGGCAGGAGCCTCCCTCCACCAACAGCACCACCACCACTGAGCAGCCGTCACCGCCGGCGGACGGTATGCAGTACTGCCTCCATGGGCTGCTATGCGGCCTGCCCCCTGCAAATCCAGTGGGTATTACACCCACATGAGAGACTGGCACCTTGCACTCCCCAGGATCAAGAGCACAGGACACGATACCCCCTTCAGAGCAAGTGGGCAAGTCACCCACTTAAGGGACTGTGGCCTTGCACTCCCCAGGACCAAGCACAGGGCATGTTGCCCCCTCCAGAGCAAGTGGGCAAGTCATCCACCTGAGAGACTGTGGCCTTGCACTCCCCAGGACCAGGCACAGGGCATGGAGCCCCCTCCAGAACCAGTGGTATTGTTCCATCTCCCGGCTGAGGTGTCCCTCCGTCCACCGTCCCCCTGAGGTGCTTGCCTATTTACCAACTGATGCCCCTGCTTTGTTCTCTCCGTGTTGATGCATGTGACATGTGTGGCCTTGGACTTTGGCCTGTGGCCATTTGGCATACGAAAATTGTGGACTAGTCTGTGTCCCTTTTTGTGTACAGATGTATATATCTATTATCTTACCTAAGTTATTTCTCTTGAGGTGTTGCTCTCATTACATTCACTTTTTCAAAATCGTTTTGTCCTTGCATTATTCAGTCGAGTTACGGAGTGAAAATGTTTTTGCGATGCAGCTGATTGTGTGTATGGTGTTGGGGGGGGGGGGCTGTTGCATGTGTGTGTCACTCTCTTTTTCCTCCCCCTCCTTTGTGTGCTAGGCTGCTGTACTCACCGTCGTCGCCTTCGCCTGCGTTGATGTTCGTGGTGGAGCAGCACATAGAAAATCATGGGGAAGATATGCAGCTTGAGCTCCATGCCGGCGTGGTTGTTCCCTGTATCTTCAATGGTGAGTCCTTTCCCTTCTGAGCTCAGTTTCAGCCAGGCTTTTCATGTCGTTGGTACCGCCCCAGAAAAGGTGGCGGTTTCCTGTGTCCTAATATGATGGGCGGAACATTGACTTCTGCCTGGCTGTAGGCGGCTACCGCCGTGGTGGCTGTTGTTTCCGCCCTGGCGCTCGGTGTGGTACATTGGCTGTCTATCGGAGATCTTTCCGCCATGGTCATAATTTGGTGGTAATTACCACCGGCCTGATGGCGGTCTTACCGCCGCTTTAACACCAACTGCCAGAGTTGTAATGAGGGCCTATATGTGGTGCAGACCATAGCATCTGGCTCTTAGAAGATTAGGCATGAAGACAATTTAGCTGTGCATGGGGTTCTGTGCAAATAGTGTACAGGTTGTTTGACTTTTAGTGTCTCACAATGATTTGGACTAATCAGGATTGGCTCTCACTATAGGAAAGGCTTCCTAGCCCAGGCCTAGATGATGTTTGTGAACTGGCTTGAAGGAGATAGAAAGTATTGAGGTGACTCAACAGATCACTGCCAATTAGTATTTACTAGGAAATTTCCTAGTCAATAAATCTGTACTGACTGTTTTGTGAATACATGTGAGAGATGCAACAAAATTGTATCACACCACTTCAGACAAACAAAACCATTCACAGTCTCTTTTATTTTCGTTTTTTTTCTCATCCATACAGGTCAAAGCCCATCAAAAGTGGGACATATGTACTTGTATCGAAAGCTGGGAAGCAGGAATACCTTTATTGATTGAACTCCAATGTTGGGGGGTAAGTTGATTGCGTGTGGGATGTGTGGGATAAGACTTGGGCAGAAAAGGTATAAGCTGTAGGATGTAGATGGATGTGGGGCAATATATGCACTTTAACATCTGGCCAGCCATGGGGCAGGCTCAGCATTTATGCACTTTATGTTGTATGGGGAAATGGAGGTCCAGGGCAATGGACAGCTTAGGCGGCATTTCATTTAACAATTACACTTTAAATATTGGTCAAGTATGGGCTATAGGTTTGCACTTTTGTTTTGTGGCCACGTTATGCACACTAGGCACTTACAAGCATGATTTTGCTTTCTTTGGACCATTTTTGCTCCTCTGAGAGGCGAAAGTAAGGGCAATGATTAATAGTAATGTCTTATTGTCTGATGTCAATGTCTGATTGCATATTGTAGGTGGTGTCTTTGAATGTCAACAGACTAAATAATAATAAAAAAAGGTGTGCAAAAGAAGCATGGGTTAGAGCTGAGAGTCATTCAGTAGTTTTATTGCAAGAGACTCATATTTCAGCCAAGAAGCTTTTGGACCGCTCTATGCTTAAAAATTGGTCAGATTACAGAGCATTCTCTACTGCCCAAGAGGCGCATCGTGGCATCTCAGTTTTTCTGGCTAAAAGGCTTGGAGCCAAAGTGCTGGATTTTGCTAGTGATACAAATGGAAGTTAGTGCTGGGTGAATTGTCTGGTGCTTTCTAGGAGACTTTTGTTGGTATGCTTTTACTCCCCTGTAGAGGTAACCTGGGGTCTTACGAGGAGCTTTTTCAGTCTTTATTACAAGATCCAGGTGAAATTATTATGGGCGGGGACTTCAACTTTCTCTGGGACCCCAGTATAGACTCCTCAGTAAAAAGAAAAAAACAGCTAAAACCTAGAGGTCTGAAAGTTTTGCAGAACTATCAAATATTCTTGGCACTTATTGATCCATGGAGGGCGTCTGTTCCGACTATGATAGAATAATATAATTGATAGCAAAAGATGCTGCTAATATTAGGAGCATAAAACAACAAAAGCAGACTTGATAGATTAGATACATTTTTAAGGCATCCTTTCAGAGCAAATAAGAAAGAGCTAGACCAGGCCAACCAGGCATTAAGTGAGGTGTGTTATACTAGGTGTGAGGTGGTGAATCCTGCCTACATACAGAAATTTGATGAGTAAAGTAATGTTGTGAGGAGATTCTTAGCATGGCAGGCACATGAGCAGGCTGCTTGCAATACAATTCATGCTTTGAAATGCCCAGTCTCTGGGGTAAGTTGTATGGAACAAAGGAAAGTATGGGAAACTATGTTAGAGCTTTATATACGGATATATAGTCAGAATCAAGCAGTAGGTGCAGAAGCACTGGGGAAATATTTAATAGGACTCACTATTCCTACTTTGCCTAAGATATGGAAAGCATTGACCATCCTTTAACCAAGGATGAACTGGTGGAGGTGGTTAAAAGCCTCCCAAATGGTAAGGTGTGTGGCCCCGATGGCCTCCCAGCGGGATTTTTAAAATCCTTCCTTGATGTATTAGAAGATTACTTTTTACTGGTAGCCAACACAATGCTGAAGGGAGGCACTATTTGGATATCGTTCCGTGCAGGGAATGTGCTCAGCTTCGTGAAAAAAGGTAAAGATGGGGAAGATCCTAACTCATACCACCCAATTACTTTATTAAACTCTGATTATAAAATAATCATGAAGCTTCTTGCCAATCCATTTAATTTGATAACAGCCAAATGAACCCATCGTGACCAGAATTGTTTTATTGCCAGTCGCCAGTTGGCAACAAATACACATTGTCTAGCCGAAGTACTGGACTATTTTTCTGTCAATATCACTCCTGCAGCAGTTCTTTTACTGGATGCAGAAAAGACATTTGACATCCTGGTCTGGGAAACGCCATTCAACATCTTAGGGAATTTTGGGGTGCCTTCCCAGATCACAGGGTTGGTGCACAGGATGTATGGGAATGCTGAAGCCAATATGATAATAAACGCCACAGTGGTGGGTACATTACAAGTTTGTTGAGGAACTTGGCAGGGCTGCCCACTCATACCAATTTTGTTTGCTTTTTCTTTGAACCATTAGGAGTAAGGCAGAATACTGAGATTCGGGCTTCCATTTCACAGATTGGGAAGATTATATTGGGAAAATTATGTGCCAATGATATTATGTTGATTCTCTATAGCACCAAAAGTTCACAGGGAAAAGCCTTTGAGACATTCTCTCAATTTGAGCAAGTAGGGGGCTAATAAACCATTAATAAAAAATATATATATTCTTTGCGGTTGCAGCTCGGATAGATTACTCCCTGAAATTGTGCCTTGTGTAAACGCTCAGCCCAAAATATATCTGGGGATTAGATGTTCCTCAAAAGTTGAGTATTTACATGATCTTAATTTTACTCCTTTGCTTTTTAAAGTACAGGCTATGTCTGCACGGTGGAGATTGCCTTCTTTAACTATTTTAGGAAGAGTTGCTTCGACCAAAATATCTATTCTGACATTATTTAACTTTTTGTTCTCAGCTACCCCATGTGTTTTAGCCACATCCTTTTTTTAGGAAAGTGGAGTCTATGTATTTATCTTTTATCTGAAAAAATAAAACTGCCAGAGTAGCACTAAGCACTTTATATGAGGAATTGGAGAAGTGCAGTTTGGCACTTCCCAATCTCAAAAACTATTATGATACAATATCATTTTTAGAAGGATTTCTTGGAGTTGATTTTTAAGGTGCATGGCATACGTGATGTGGTAACACTATCAAAATCATCAAAGAAAGTTTGCTATAAGTTTCTAAGGTGTTTTTTCAGGAAGCAGGTGAATTTGTACCAGAGATACTCAGTTCCTTATGTCAACGCTTCCACCGTTCTCTTAGAATTGGTGTGGAAGTCTGGCATTCAGCTGGATCCCGATATAGTAAGAAAATGGAAGAGTGTCGGATTTAGGAAGGTTGCTGACTTTTTATCCGAGAATAGGTGGAAGAGTTTGTAGGAAATTGGGGCAGTAGTACAAGGTGATTTCCTGCTCCTTCGCTCCTATAGAGCAATATTTGACATATTTAGTAACATTAATTGTGAATAGATTCGCCACTGTAGAGGAATGGGTGATAAAAAGTAAGAAAGGAAGAAATAAGGAGCCACTTCACAAGTTGCAATGCAAAGAGGTAAGAGATTTGATCAAATCTAGGGAAATTTTAAGGAAGACGCTTTAGGATATTAAAGAAGCTGGTAGGGCTGTCGGGAAACTGTCATATCTAGATATTTTTGCTGATATAATAGTTCATATTTTATCGCTGCTTTCTTGAGGTACTCTGTAGTAAAATATGACCTATTAATGTAATGCATTTTCATATTATTGTCAGAGTATGAATGCTATGTTGCAATGTTTTAATTGTAATTTTTGATCTCAATAAACTAAAATAAAAAAAGTGGGACATATGGAAGGCCATTGCAAAGAAGGTGTGGACTGTGAAGCTCCATAAGCTGTTCAGCCTGCCTTGCAGGAAGAGGTGGGACTATTTCTGACACTGGACCAAAAATTCAGACCAAGTCCAGCTTGGCCAGACCTCCCAAAGAGGCAAGAGCATGCACCACACTCTGCCCCCCTAATGGCCAACACCCTTGCTGTGGCCTACCCAGAGCTGGGTGGATAGTTGAAGGCCCAACAGCAGCATCAAGGGGGTAATTTATTGTATGTAGCTATTCGTGTTTAACCTTTATTATTTTAAGCAATGTTGTTTGGCATCAACTTGAAGGTTGACACACATCCAGTGCAGAAGATGATTTTTGGAGATGTACGTTCTTAAGACGTGTTTTATGCTGTGTTTGGTGTATTGTTTTAAGCTAAAGGTTTTCACTAGTTTCCTTATCACAAGCCAAATACTGTTTAGACCAAACACATGTCTGCTTGAGAAAAAGGGGTACCTGCATTTTCTCCATGTTATAAGGGACATTTGTACCACACATGTCCCATTTGAGGATTGGGTCATATGTGCTGCTCCATCACAAGGCCCGCTTATTGCTGACATGGCATAGTAGACGCTTACGATACTGTTGATGTTTCAGATTTTACATCCATAAGTTGGTACAATTACAATATGATCATGAGCATCTGCTCCAAAAGGACTGCAAATATGTGTACAATGGCATCATTTTGTACCCGAAATATGCTAGAAATATGTTCCTACAGCAAGATTCAAGTCAGTTCCTACAGCCAGTAGCAGATTGTCATGAAGCTTTAGTCCTTCACAAATGTGCATGTAAGCCGGTCTGTGTCAATCAACATGAATTCTTATGCCAAACTGTATTGATGGAAACAGACAGGAATGTGTCCACATTGGTAACAGTGTTACATGTGCCCCAAATGGCATTCAAGTGTCCTTAGTTGTGCTCAGATGAGAAATCAATGATGGTGAGAAAGTGATACTTAAAAGGACAATTGCAGATGTAAGTTTACATCACATAGATGTTAGTTTTTTCCATTTGGATAAATCAATATCAGGCCGAAAACATGAATCTTTTGGAAATGTGGAAATGTTTTTGCTCTGTACTGAAGTGAACATAGAATGTAACTAGGCCTATGTATGTACTCATGCTTTCGATGCCATTTGTCATGCAGAGAAATAAAAGTTGATGAGAGACAAAAGGCATACAAGATATGGGGGCTAGCGTGGGGAATTCTGTGAGCGAATGGTTTGTGGAATTCTTTCCTACATGCACGAGATACTGATGATAAAGAAGGCAAGTTTGATAGTCTTGAATCTGGTTTAATATATAGTCTTGGCAAGTGTTTTGTGATCAAAGTTCATGTTCCATTCTATTTACACAAATACACTCAGACTATTGTATCTAAGGCGAAGGTGGCAGCAGCCACTTCGGCAGGGAAGAAGCTGGGCACTGTGGTACCAGTGCAGGTACCACCAACACTGAGGGACCCAGTTCAATAGAGAGTGAGGGGACAATCATGGAGACCACCAGTGTCTCAACATCATCTTGGGAGGCTTCCACAGAACATTAGTCCCAGTGGTAGTGGACCCTAGTGCAACAAGTCTACTTGCATTGCTGTCCACCACCCATGTTTCCATCTCCATCCTCCCTCTTTCTCCCCTCCAGTTAGCCATATCCAACACCCTAAAAAGGGTGGCATCACCTTTGCTGCAAACACCTCCAGCCCTGGCCCTGTCTCCCAGGCTGCGCTCAATGAGGAGGCTATTGACCTATTGTAGATGATCTCTGTAGGCCAGACTACAGTATTGTATGCCATCCAGGGGCTTAGTGGTCAGATGTCACAGATGCTAGCTTACCTGGATTGCATTCACAGTGCCATGTCTGGCCTACAGAGGTCATTCCAAGGTGTGGCCTCCTCAATGACTACAGCCTCCCACCCATCCCAACCTCCTATCCCAGCTCCCACCCCTTCTCCATCCCTAATTCCTCTTCCCAGCCCTATCCAAAGCACACTCACACATTTGCATGCACACACTCAGGCAAACACAAACAGCACATCCAATACAAACACAGTAAGAAACACAGACGCACACACATACATACAGACACCATGCCCCTACCACCACCACAAGAAACCTACAACAACACAAACATCCACACCCACCACCACCACATCTGCAGACAAAATTCTGAGACACAAACATCCACACCCACACTCACACGTACCAGCACATCCACAGGCACCACATCCACACACAGCGCCTCTACAGCACTCTCATCTACACACATACATTGCATGTTACACACACTGAACACCCACTGTCATCCATACAACCGACACCCAGTAAGAGACATAAACTAACATGTACACCACATAAAGCAGAACCACAGGTACAAGCAACATCAACAGACACATCAGACACTACCACTACCTCTACCTTCCAAAGCAGACTCCCTGCCAACAACCCTACCCATTTTCCTAAAGAAGACCTTCTTTTTGCCCTTGCCCTGACCCCTGCCACATCCCAAACCATCCCTTCCAAATATCTTTCCACCCCTTCCACATACCAACCCACCCCTTCCATATTCCAAACTACCCCTCCCAAATGTAAATCCACCTCTCCCAAACGTCTTTCCACCAAAGTGTGTAAGCGTTCAAGTATCACAAATCGGTAATAAAATAAAACACAGGAAACAGTTTAAAAATCCAAAACCAGTTTATAAAAATAGGAAATATTTTTACCTTTAATTTGACACCAAAACAAATAAAATAGGATAAAGGGAACCCACAGTTATGGATCTTTAAAGAATGAATGTTTTTTAGCTTTTAGAAACTAAAAGCGCCAATGTGGTCATCTGGTCGCACCTCGACCAGGTCAAAGTCGAAGTTTAAGGTCGACCACGATGGAGCCCTGTTCGGCTACAGCAAGCAGGAGGCCTCGGTCAAAAGTTTACCTTTAGACTTAGGGCCTCATTATGAACATGGCGGTTCAGACCGCCATGCCAGTGCCGGTGTAAATTACCGCCACCGGCAAGACGGTCTGGACCGCCATATAATGAACAAGGGAAGACCGCCACAGGTGGCCCTCCGCCACCGCAAGGCTTCCGCCGACAGGAGGCCTGACAATGGCGGATTTCTCTATCCGACAGGGCAGTGCTGCAAGCAATGCTGCCCTCTGGCTAGAGAACCCTTGTTCCTCTAGCCTTTACCTGGCACTTTCCCGCGCCAGGGAAAGGCTGGCAGAAGGGGTGCTCCGGGGACCCCTGGGGGCCCCTGCACTGCCCATGCACTTTGCATGGGCAGTTGAGGGGCGCCTGTGAACAGCCCTGTCGCGCAGGTCACTGCCCGATTTACGGGCAGTGATCTGCGCGACGGGTGCTGCTGTACCGGCCACACTGCGGCATTGACGACGGCTCCATGTGGAGCCGTCGGCAATTTCCTGGCCCAGCATTCCGCTGGGCCGGCGGGCAGAAACACTGTTTCTGCCCGCCAGCCCAGCGGAATGTTGATTATACGGCCGGCGGGGTCCTCAACAGGCTGGCGGTCTGTGTTCAGACCGCCAGCATGAACACGGTGGGGTTTCCCACCGTGTTCATAATGAGGCCCTTAGTCTTTTTCTTAAAGATCTTCTTCAGAGGGACGAAGTCACCAATCTGATTCGACCTCCCTGTAGCCCTCTTCGGATACGCGTCACAGGAGACCTCGGTGAAGAATTCTACGTTCAGACATCATCTGGGCCAAAGCTGAATCTTGATTCGACGTCCCTTGAGCTCTCCTCAGATACGCTGCACAGTAAGTCCCGTTCAACTTTTTACTTTCAGACGTAGAACCTTTGTTGGAGATTTTTCTTTCTGACGTCAGATGACCCGCCAGAGCAAGCCAAGTTTGAGTCAACGTCATCAGATTGCCTTTCCAGGAGCCCCTGGTGAAATCCTGGAAGTCTGGGGCTCTGGAGCTTTTCAGTGGGACGAACCTACAAATCAGGCCCAGTTGCAGTTGACGTAAGCTGGCTTGACTCACAACGGCAGGTCGATCCCTTTATGAAGCTTTTTACCAAAAGTTCTCCAATCTTCTGCAAACTTCTGGATCTTCTTCCAGAAGGTCCTGGAAATCCTTTAGGAACCCACAGCTCACCCCAAGGCTCCAGAAGCTCTGAGTTGCTCCTTGCGGGTTAGGACTCCAACTCCCAGAATGCACCTGGCTCAAACTCCAAAATAACCACTGGACCGTGGTAAGCTAGTCGGTTTCTTCAGGAGTTGATGCAGGGGACTCTGGTTAGCTATTTATTTTTCACCTGTAGCAAGCAAGGAGTCCCTTCTTGAACCAGTTGAAGACAGGCAAAGTACTTTTAGGGGTGAAGCCCAAGTGTGCAGCTGGTGCAGTCCTTCAGAGTGCAGTGCGAAGGTGCAGGTCAGGGGTCCAGCAGGGCAGTCCTTCTTCTTCTTCTGATGTTCTTCCTTGTAGGGATCTGAGGCATGGGTGCAGCTCCGCCATATTTATCCTTGCTCCTGGGTGGAAAGTCCAATTACAGACAGGACGCTCTCCCCTTGGATGACCACTTTCTGAAAGTGTGGCAAAAATCAATCCCAGATAGCAATATTCTTTAAAAAAAAAACAACATGGCTGAAACTGAATTTTGGAGGTTAGGTCTGGCTGAGCCCACCCACTAGTGTGGCAAAAAATCCTAAACACACCCCTCTCCTGTCCTTTTCTAATCTAATCAAGAGGGCATCTAATTGTGTAGGGGTGCAGGAAATGGGGGCGGTCCTGAGCTGCTCCAAATGTCCTTCCCTCCTTTGAAGACAGGTTTGGCTGCTTTTGCCACCATCCTGTTTCACCATCTGCTGAGGCGGATCTCCTCCCCCAGGCACACCCTTTATGTTCAGCCCAAGACACTTAACATCTCATCAAGACAGTCCGCAGGCTACCAGAGGCTGGCCAATCAGAGAAGGGCACTACAGAGCTGAAGTTGGCAACTTTCAGGTTTAGTTTTAAAACTCTATACCTGAACTTGTTATATTAAATCCAACAATGGCCAGTTGTGTGATTTATTATAACAATTAATTTGTTACCAAACTCAAAATATCTGCATCTTATGGGGACTTTATTAATTAAAATAAAGTATTCCCATTTTAGCCTATGGAGGTTATTCACTAGAGTGAGGGAAAGCAAATGTGGCTATTTTACCTCACCAGAGCTTATAAAACAACTTTTATAAGGTCCTGCTTATAGTTACATGGCACCCAACCATAGGGGCACTTAGGGCACACCTTAGGGGTGGCTTATATGCAAAAATAAAGTATTTTTAGACTTTGGAAGTACTTGTAATTCCAAAGTTGAATTTGCAAATAACTTTAGTTTAAAAACAGCCAGCAAGGCAGGCCTGCCTTTAAAATGACACTGGGCACCTCAGCAGTGCACTTATGGGAGCACTACCTATCCTGGGGTCCCTAAACCTACATGCCTTACCATATAATAGAGACTTAGAGGTAAGTTAATACTGCCAATTATAATTAGCCTAATTTGCATATCCACTTTACGCAGAGCACTGGGCCTGGTACTGTTAATCTGTGCCCAGGGCACAGCCAAGAGTCAGTAATCCCCAGTATCTGTCCAAAAAGTCTGGGGGCAACAAGGGCAAAAAGTGTGGCTCCCTGTTCCGGTGGGATTAGCATCTGAAAGTCTTGGAGCTGGTGCGTCACAGGAAAGGGGACCAATTGGAAATCCACTGCACAGGGGGACTTAGAGGGGAGTCCGCTGGGTCCCCTAGGAGCGTGGCGGTCCCAAGAGATTAGGGACCCTTAGACCACCGCTGGTTCTCCAAAGCAAGGGCCAGGGAGGCCAAGTGGAGAGAAGATAGGTCAGGCAATGTTTGTGTGTCAGGGAGCCTTTTGAGACAGGTGGAGGTCATTTAGAGGGCTGTTTCCAAGTCATCACGGCAAATCTGGGGGCTGTCTCTTGGGTGTCCTGAAGTCGCTTGACTGGTGCTTGATCCTGGACCTTGGAGAGTATGGAGTGGACTTTTCTTCTGGGTGTCCGATGTTAGGGGTCCAGTATCCCTGGCTATTGCACGGTTCCGCCATTAGAGGTCACAGTGCCACCAAACCTGGCACACTTGCAGGGGTTTGTCAGGTGAAATTTGGACTGACTGCTGTGTTTGATTCGTTGGTTAGAGGCTGGTCAATGAACTGGACTTCACTGGGTCTTGCCTACTGCTTGCAGGGAGTCATACCTTAGCTCTAGAGGGAGGATCTTGACAATTTTTGGAAGAGTGGAGGTCTTCTGGGGTTTCTTAGAGTCTGTCCAAGTCTGTCCGATGTCCAGTTGACCCCTCAGCAGCGATTGTTGAGTCTTGGGTACAGCAAGCAAGGTTTGGTACCTTTTTCTTTGTGCAGCAGGTCTTCTGTTCTCAAGCCTTGGGTCCTCTTTGTCACTGCCCTTCTTGTATCCATCGAATCTGATCTGACGGTCTAGGGATGCCCACTAAATACTGCATTTAGTGGGTGTTTAGGGAAGTACCTGGTAATGGCCAATGGTCTGCTTTACCTTTGGGTGGCTACACCCACTATGTGACCACTTCCTGTGGGAAGAGGTCACATCCCTAACCCTAACAGGCTATTTTCCTGCCATTCAAGGTGGAGGAAAATGAAATGGAGTGGTCACTTCATCTACCACACCTGAGGGGAGGTGCAGGCTGAGGGTGGCCACTCCTCCTAGTCTTTGTGCATTTTCCAGCTGTTTCGCCCACCAAAAGTGGGGTTTGTAATGGAGGTGGCCATCTGCTGCTAGCAGCAGGGCTGGGGGTTGAGTTTCAAGGGCAGCAAGCCCTTTGAAGCTCACTGTCCTGGTCATTGCACATTCCTGGATGAGGAGCTGTAACATCTCTGCAAAGGAATGGCGGTGTTACCTGGTCTCAGAGGTGCTCTCCCCAGGGATCCAGACTCCAGTCTGGTGCTGGCAGGCTGGTTTGAACTAGCCAGCAACCGTGCCAGGGTGGGGCTGGTTTTGCAGGGGCACCTCTAATGCGGCCCTGTGTACATTTTACAATAAATCCAAAGCTGGTAGCAATGATGATTTATTACTCTGAGTTGTTTGATACCAAACAACCCAGGATTCAGAGTAGCCTTCATGTAGCTGGGAAACTCGTAATGACCAGTGTCCAGCACATGTACTTGTTATGGCTCCCCTGTACACTTTCTATGCCTTAAGGTTTTGTAAAGACACAGTATGGGCATATTTGCTCATGCAACTATATGCCCTCACATGCCTCATAGGGCTCCCTGTCGTAGGGTGTATGGCTTGCCAGAGGGTTGACTTACCTACAGCGCATGCAGTGTTGGTGAGTGCCATGCCGAGTTCGCAACTTTTAAACACACATTGTCATGCACTTGAAATGACAGTCTGCATGAGGCTGGTGTGATCCCTCTCAGAGAGGCAGAATTGGTGCTGCAGCTCTGGGGTGCCGTCTTCAGCACCCATGCCCTCGGACCCAGGGGTACCATTTACTGGGGACTTACAGTGGTAATTGAAGTGCCAATACATAATACAGTTTTGGGTAACGATCTGGCCCTAGGAACCTGTTTAGCAGTGGCCCAGGGCACTTAAAATGTTGAAACCACATCATTTTCCAGGCAAAACGTGGGGGGCTATCCATGCAAAAAGAATCCTCTCTCACAGCCACGCACTTACTGTAATTTGTGTCAGTGAAAAGCAGAGGTTGTAATTTTTAGATATCTTTAGCATGCATACATTAGTGTACATGTGTGATGGTCATGTTGATTTTGGTGCAAGCATTCAGCATGTTACTGGACAATTACACCAAATGGATATGTGTTTGTATGTGTGTTATATTTCAGCAAGATATGTCTATAATATACACATATGCATTACACATGGAACCTGACACTTTAAAGTAACATGAGAGCTAATGTTTGTCATTAATTCCACAATCCAAGGGGACATGTGAACTTCATACATCTCTAACATGTTTGCAGTTTAGAGCTAACATTGGTTGTGCATTCTGTGTACACCCACTTCAGCATTTTATAAGGCAATTTGTACATTATCCTGGATTTATATAGTTCCTATTGGGTATACTGTTTAAGTATACAATATGATAGTTTAGATAAAATTATTACACACTCCTGTATGGACACATTTCGATTTGGGATTGATGGGACTTTTTTGTGTAGGTGTCCATTGCCATGAAGGCAGTTAGCACCAGATTGATGGGTGTTTCTGATATATCTGGGTGTCTTTTAAAATATTTTTCTTACTACAACATTACAGGCATATGTATTGCACATCATTGTGATATTACTTGCAAGTTCTTTTTTAACATGCACAAGTCCTGTGCTACTGTACACCGACAATTCAGAGGAAGACAGGCAATATAGTGACTTACTTTCTATTCTGGTGACAACAGGGTTGATTTTCATCTTGGTCCAGGAGCAACAGCAATGGCAGCAGGACGTCTATGACCGAGTTCATGGTGGTGAAAAACCTTGGAGAAAGCCGAGTTTTGTCATTTTATCCCTCCTAATCCACCAACTCAGGTGGGGAGGTTTAGCTGTCACAGTTGCATCAGCAGGAAGGCACACCGTGATTGGCTCATCGGTAAAACTGGTTAGAGTCATGTCACCAGCCGCTTTTGCCCATGGCTCCATTGATGCGGGTGGTGATTCATGGCAGTGACAGTGGTTCGTTGGCAGTCTTTCATCTATGAACCCACCAACTTCTAAATTGAGCAGGTGAACCACCTGGGAGATGGACAGGAAATCCGACAGAAAATCAACAGCGGGACCTTTCCCACCAACATTTATAGCAGGCACTTAGGCCCTCATTACAACCTTGGCGGTAAAGTTCGCTTACTGCCGTGCTAACGGGCGCCAACATACCGTGTCTGTGATGGAAATCCGCTAAAGGGTATTATGACCCACACTTAGAAATCCTCCAGAATACAGACATCCACACAAGTCCGCCACACCAAAGGTCAGTGATAAATTGGTGGTACCAAAACCCACACCGTTACGCCAACAGGAATACGCCCACACTATCATGACCCACGAATCAACGTGGTGGTCATTCAAACGCGGTAAACCATTGGGGGTACACACCGCCACGCTCAAAATACACACACAATTACAAAACACAACCACATTGGACAATTGAAAATACACACACCTGATACACATACACACACCACACCCACACACCCAATCCAATATAAAACACACACCCACATTACCCACAACCCCTTACAACGAAAAAGTTTGAAGAAGCAGAGAGAGAGAAAAGCAAAGACAACACTAGCATCCAGAGGCACACAACACCATCACTCATACACCATCCACGCACATCACACCACATACCCCAACACATCACCCCACACATCACATCAACCATCACCTCACACATCACTCACACAACATAATGGCACCTCAGAGACACCCCAGGTTTTCTGAGGAGGAGCTCAGGGTCATGGTGGAGGAAATCATCCGGGTAGAGCCACAGCTATTCGGATCACAGGTGCAGCAGACCTCCATTGCTAGGAAGATGGAACTAAGGCGGAGAATTGTCGATAGGGTCAAAGCAATGGAACAGCACCCAGAACACGGGATGACATCAGGAAGAGGTGGAACGACCTACGGGGGAATACCTGATGGTATCCAGACATCAGGTAGCCGTACAGAAGACTGCTGGTGGGCCCCCACCTCCTCCCCCACAACTAACAACATGGGAGGAGCAAGTCTTGGCGATCATGCATCCTGAAGGCCTCGCAGGAGTAGCAGGAGGACTGGACTCTGATAAGGCAAATCTATACTAGTATATCCCCCACCCTACCTGCATGCCGTCAACAACTCCTACCCCTACCCTCACACCCATCACTCCACCACCTCACATATACCCCACTATCACAACCCACACATCCCAATACCAAGCCCTGAATGCAACAACAATGAATGGACACCCATCACCAAAGCATGTCCAAGGGAGAGACTCACCCAGGGCACACAATCACCACTCACACACGGGCCAAGGCGATATTGCAAGCACAGTAGTAGAGGGAAACACACCCATTGCACAAGATGGCACACACAGATACAATAACAATGCATTTACACCCCAACAGGACCCCTACACAACGTCACCGGACAGGAGGTGCCAGCCATATCCAGTCCCCCCACAGAAGTGGCCCACAGTGACGACAGCAGCTCTGCACGCCTGGATCAAGATGACCAGCCCGGCCCATCAGGGACCTATGGACAGTCGGTTCCCGTGCCACAGTCCCAAACCACCACAGAACCTCCCCCTCAGGAAACACCACCACAGCACCCACCAAGCAGGCCCATACCACTGTCCCCAGGACACATCAATCAGCAGTGTGTCCACCAATACAGGGACCCCAGGCAAACCCACAAACACAGGACAATCAGGGACCTGGGGTCAGTGGCAGTGGGCACACGGTTCAGGGGACAGAGGCACAGGATAACAGGGAAGCTGGGAGGGCTGCTATGCGACAGGGGGAGGACAGGCCCAGGGAACCGACCCTCCATGAGGCACTATCAAACATCATGGGAGTAGACCACCATTCCAAGGAGACCATGGGCACGGTACTGGCCAAGTTTCAGGAGACCCACCGGCTGCAGGAGGGACAGTACCTGGGGATCAGGGAGGACTTGAAGTCCATTAACACCACCCTGGTCACCATTGCAGAGGTGCTGGCAGACATGGCCAACATTATGAGGGAGACAATGGCATACCACCGCGCCCCTGACACCAGCCCAAACGATGAACAGCCTTCCATGTCCACCGGCGCTAGTGGACAGGAGGTCCCGCCACAGGACCAACAGGCCACGAGCACCCCACCCCCTGCAGAAGGAGAACCACCCCGCAAACAGTCCCTTCGATCCAGGCAGAAGACAGAGAACATTGCCAAGACCCCTGCCAGGAAATAAGACTCTCCTGATTGTCACCCTTGTGTCCCACTCTGTCACCCTGTCCACCTTGAACTGACATTGCTCCACTTCCTATGCCCCATTGGACAATGCACCTGTGATACTGAGAGACTGGACTCTACTATGGACCTTCCTCCACCATTACCCCAGCCCCTTCCTCATACCCCTATACACATTAGCCCATAAATAAACACCCTTGAATCACAAACCAATCTGGAGTCAGTCTGTACTTTCACAAATGTATATTTACAACTTCTTCCACAAATATCAATGTAAATGTTAATTTGCACATACCAATGTATGACAGTTGTTGGGCAGCAGTAAATATAGCAGAAGGCAGAATGAGGTACCCAGATTTGTGAAATGGAAAGCCAAAGTGAACTGTCAGGGTCCATACACAGAGGTTAAGAGGCTGACTTATACAATGTCCTACAGTAGTCAGATATGAGAGGAGCAGTGCCAGTTTCTTATCTGTGTCTCACTGGAAGTACTGCATGATGATGTTGTTTCGGTTGTCAATATCTTCTTCCTCTGCCTCCTCTTATTCACTGTCCACAGGCTCCACAGCTACCACAAGACCATCATCAGGCCCATCCTCCTGCAGAAAAGGCACCTGGTGTTGCAAAGCCAGGTTGTGCAAAATGCAGCATGCCACGATTATCTGGCACACCTTCTTCAGTGAGTAGTATAGGGAGCCACCTGTTAGATGGAGGCACCGGAATCTGGCCTTCAGGAGGCCGAAAGTCTGCTCAATAAAACGCCTAGTTCGCCCACGTGCCTCATTGTAGTGTTCCTCTGCCCTTGTCCTGGCATTCCTCGCTGGGGTCAGTAGCCATGAGAGGCTGGGGTAACCAGAGTCACCTGCAAATGTCGAGGTAAATCTGTTAGACACACACTAACCTTTAGGGACTACCCCATACCCAGACACCTATTCATACTGTGTGGGGACCTTGGGCTCACCTATTAGCCACACCCGGTGCCTCTGGAGTTGGCCCATCACATAAGGGATGCTGCTATTCCTCAAAAAGTAAGCTTCATGCACAGAACCAGGATACTTGGCATTCACATGAGAGATATACTGGTCTGCCAAACACATCATCTGCACATTCATAGAATGGTAGCTTTTTTCGATTTCTGTACACCAGTTCATTTCTGCGGGGGGGACAAATGCCACATGTGTACCATCAATGGCACCAATTATGTTGGGGATATGTCCCAGGGCATAGAAGTCAGCTTTCACTGTGGGCAAATCCTCCACCTGGGGGAATACGATGTAGCTGTGCATGTGTTTCAGCAGGGCAGACAACACTCTGGTTAACACGTTGGAGAACATTGGCTGAGACATCCCTGATGCCATGGCCACTGCAGTTTGAAAGGAGCCACTTGCCAGGAAATGGAGCACTGACAGGACGTGCACTAGTGGGGGTATTCCTGTGGGATGGCGGATAGCTGACATCAGGTCAGGCTCCAATTGGGCACACAGTTCTTGGATTGTGGCACAATCAAGTCTGTAGGTGATAATGATGTGTCTATCTTCCATTGTCAACAGGTCCACCACGGGTCTGTACACCGGAGGATGACACCATCTCATCATCTGCCCCAGCGGATGTGCCCTATGAAGGAGAATGGTGAGCAGAGGGTCATGTACCACATAGGTTGCACAAGTGTTTTTGCTGTAATGTGAGTAAAACTGTGTATGGCGTTGTCTGTCCGTATTTCTGCCAAAATGTGCTGTAGCGCAGTTAGGTGCCATGCCATGTGCCCCCTGAAATGGCGGCTGCCTGACCTGTAAGGAGGGACAAGGGGAAATGAGGTAACTGCGCTGGCGTTGTGCAGCGTCGCGGTAGGCGGTCGAAGACCGCCGCACAATTTAGCATTGGTTATCATTGGGCCCTATGGGTTCCAGGAGCCAATGACGATGTACGCCGGCGGTGACGGCACGCACCGCCGTGGATGTTACCGGCATTTCCTATCTGTTCACTCACTTCATACCTGACCTTCAACAGGAGAGGACCTACACTGCAAGTGCTGCTGTGACCTCAGTAGGGAAGCGACAATGGCTGGAGTGTCTGGGGAAAGGGCCCCTGCCTTCACTTCAGAGGAGTTGGAGAGACCAGTGAATGGGGTCCTCCCCTGGACACGCTACTCTACGGTCCTCCATACCAACAGGTGAGTACACTGTGAGCATGATGCGTGGGCTATGAATGTATGGAGTGGTGTGGATGGAAGATACATGTGGTGGTGGGGGCTGAGGCCTGCATGTGAGGATGGTGAGAGTATGTGCGTCAGGGCCTGGGTGGGAACTGGTGGGCAATGAGTATGACGGTCCGGACGGGAGAGTAATTTCCTTTCATCCTGTACCTTTCCTCTAGGCCAGCGCCCACCAGAGGAAGGATATTTGGCGTGCCATCGCCAAGAAAGTGCGGACCCTGGGGGACTATCATAGACGGAGCACCCACTTCTGCAAGAGATAGGAGGAGCTGCGCTGCTGGAGCAAGAAGATGGCGGAGGCCCAGCTGGGGATGGCCTCCCAATGTGAAAGGGGTGCCCGTCGCACCATGACCTCCCTGATGTTCCGGATCCTGGCGGTGGCATGTCCGGAGTAGGATGGGTGCTTGAGGGCATCACAGCAGCCACAAAGGGGTGAGTACAGTCTCATTCAGCTGACTCTGCGCACTTTACGAGGTGTCTGGGTGGGAGATGTGGGCCAGGGCGAACTTGGTAGGGTAGGTCCCTTGTTAGGCAGGCTCTGAGGCACTCCAACCCCAATAGTGGTAGTGGGCATCTACAACTAGTCAGGCTCCTGTTGGTTCCTGGTGTGCAGCAAATGGTGTAAGGCATAGTCCCCCATGGGCAGCTGATTTTACTACTAACTGCTAGTGCATGGCCTAGTGAATAGGGCTGCTCCCTGTGTGTTGTGTCCGCCAACGGTAGTGGTGTTGCTGGCATTGACCATGTGTCTCCTCTGTCTTTCCCCCCCTTCTTATTTTGTCACCCTGTCCTTGTGTGCATTAGCATCATCTAGCGGAGGAGCAAAGGCACCAGAGGGCCCAGGAGTGTGAATCCATCGACAGTGAGGGCACCAGTGGGACGGAAGGCAAGGGGAGCTCCACGACGGGGACAGAGGGGACACCAGCAACAGAGACTCCTCCTCTGATGGGAGATCCCTGCAGTGGCGGGCACCTCTGTGCCCACCACAACAACAGGTACAGCCGCCACCCCCCCTACCAGCACCGCCCTCCCAGCAGCCCCACAGCGTGTTTCCCGTGCCCACTCACCCAAGAAGCCAGTCAGCCCTGCTGCCCTCAGTGAGGAGGCTATTGACCTCCTGAGATCCCTCACTGTTGGGCAGTAAACCATTTTGAATGCCATCCAGGTTGTTGAGAGGCATTTGCAGCAAACAAATGCATACCTGGAGGGCATTCATTCTGGCATGGTGGACCAACAGAGAGCATTTCAGGCTCTGGCCTCAGCACTGATGGCAGCCATTGTCCCTGTGTCCAGCCTCCCCCTTCCAACTTCCACTACCCAGACCCAATCCCCTCTACCTCAGCTTATCCCAAGCGCACCATCTGACCAGCATGCACACACATCAACACACAAAAGTGGCTCAGGCAAACATAAGCACCACACATCCCACAGGCACTCTCACAAGCACCATCCCCATGCAGACACACCAACTTCCACTGCCTCCACTGTGTCCCCCTCCTCCACGTCCTCCACCTCCCTCCCAGTCTTGTCTCCACTCACACCTGCATGCACTACATCCTCAGCCACTACCTCCATCACCAGCACGCCCATCACTACACACTCCTCATGTGCAGTCACCAGCCCCACTACCATTCACTAATTCCCTGTGTCCTCTACCAGTGTGTCTGTGAGCCCTCCTCCCAAAGTACACAAACGCAGGCACACACCCACTCAACAGCCATCCATCTCTCAACAGCCTCCAACCCATGCACCTTCACCCAAACTCACAGATGTACACCTCCTACAACCACTACCTCTTCCTCCACTCCCAAACCCCCTCCATCTTCCCGTCCCAGTGTATCCAAAATAATTTACCTAGCTAACCTGGAGCTCTTCCCTACACCTACCCCGTCCTTCTTCTAGGGCCAGGATGTCTAGATCCCAGCCCAGCACCTCAGCCACCAAGTCTGCATCCGCTGTGGTCCCTGCTACTCCAGTACAGTCAAAGGGGGCACCAGTCAGAGCTGCTAGTGTGCCACCGACAGAAAAGAAGGACCACCCTATTCCACCACCTGCAAAGCTCAAAAAGGGACCGGCTTAAAGCAGGGGACAGTGACACCACCCACCCAGCAAGCCCTTGCACAAACACAGAGTGGACAGTGCCAAGGTCCCTGCAGCAGCTGTCAAGATGGGGAAGGGGCACAAGCAAAAGGGCGCATCACCTCTGGGCACGATTTCACCTGGGGACGGGCTGGTGACCACCAAATCATTAGGGATGGCAGTCACATGCACCCCAGTCACTACAGCCGCTCTGACCGCCACCTGCACCGCCACCTGCACTGCCCCCTGCACTGCTGCTGCCACAACGTCAGTCTGCAGCATCCTCTCCAAGAATCAGCCATCTGAGGCTGCTGGAGACGGTATGGTGTCTCCATCCACCCCAACAGTCACTTGCACGACGGCCTGCACTGGCAGCACCTCCGCCGCAGCCACCACCGCAGCCTCCGCCGCCTGCACCACCATCAGCGCTGCCACCTGCACAGCCGATGCCACTGTGTTGGACGTCAGCCCCATCCCCAGTGTGCAGCCGTCAGAGTCTGCAGGTGACATCCTGCACCCTGGACACGCCACTTGAGACACCACCAGCACTGACACGAACCAGCAATTGGCAGCCTAAGTCGCCACAGGATGGAGTGTGGGTCTGCCTCCGTGGAGTATCATGCTACCTGTTCCGGGGACATTGCGTGCCTGTGACACACAGGTGAGATGAAGTCAATATGCCACACCCTAGGAGCAGCATCACTGGGCACAAAGCCCCCTCCAGAACCAGTGGAGAAAAGCATCCACTAACCCTATCCTTGGCAGGATGAAGCACTCTGGGCACAAAGCCCCCTCCAGAACCAGTGGAGAAAAGCATCCACTAACCCTATCCTTGGCAGGGTGAAGCACTCTGGGCACAAAGCCCCCTCCAGAACCAGTGGAGAAAAGCATCCACTAACCCTATCCTTGGAAGGATGAAGCACCCTGGGCACAAAGCCCCCTCCATAACCAGTGGAGAAAAGAATCCACTAACACAGTCCTTGGCAGGATGAAGCACTCTGGGCACAAAGCCCCCTCCAGAACCAGTGGAGAAAAGCATCCACTAACCCTATCCTTGGCAGGATGAAGCACTCTGGGCACAATGCCCCCTCCAGAACCAGTGGAAGACGCCACCCACTTGAGAGACTGTGGCTTTGCACTCCTCAGGACCAGGCAGTGGGCAACCCACCCACTTGAGAGACTTGAGAGACTGTGGCTTTGCACTCCCCAGGACCAAGCAGTGGGCAACCCACTCACTTGAGAGACTTAAGAGACTGTGGCTTTGAACTCCCCAGGACCAAGCAGTGGGCAGTGAACCCACTTGAGAGACTTGAGAGACTGTGGCTTTGAACTCCCCAGGACCAAGCAGTGGGCAGTGAACACACTTGAGAGACTTGAGAGACTGTGGCTTTGAACTCCCCAAGACCAAGCAGTGGGCAACCCACCCACTTGAGAGACTTGAGTCTGTGGCTTTGAACTCCCCAGGACCAAGCAGTGGGCAGTGAACCCTCTTGAGAGACTTGAGAGACTGTGGCTTTTCACTCCCCCGGACCAAGAAGTGGGCAACCCACCCACTTGAGAGACTTGAGAGACTGTGGCTTTGCACTCCCCAGGACCAGGCAGTGGGCATGGAGCCCCCTCGAGGAGCAGTGGCGTCGTACCATCATTCGGCTGAGGTGCCCCGCCTCCCCTTCCCCCTGAGGTGCCTGTTTTTTTTCCGACCTGATGCCCCTGCAGTGTTCTCTGCATTTTGAGACAGGTGTCATGTGTGGGCTTCACCCATGCTTTTTGGGACCACTGGTCCACGGACATTTAATGGACAGTGTACGGACTTGTGTACTTGCTGTAAATATTTTTGTATAATGATTATTTACTGTTCTCTTGGGCTATCTGATTGTTCATATATTACACTAGTAAAACTCATTATGTTTTGTCCTTGCGTTCTTCCAGGGGGTGATGGGGTGTATCTGTGATGTTATCGGATATGTGTGAGTGTGTTGTGGGGGGTGGGGCGTGGGGCATGGGGATGTTGCGTTTTGCGTGTGTGTGTCACTCTCTTTTCCCTCCTCCCCTCCCCTGTGTGCTAGGTGCAGTACTCACCGTAGTCGTCGCCGCCGCCACCTTCTTTCCACTTCGTGGTGCATTAAGAGATACAGAAACATGGGAAGGACCTATAGTTCGGGCTCCATGGCATCCTGGGTCTTCATTGAGTGTTGTGAGGTGAGTGGTTTCCCTTCCAAACACTGTTTCCGCCGTGCTTTTGATGGTGTTGGTACCACCCTGGAAAAGCTGGAGGATTGGTGCCTTGTAATAGTGTGGGCGGTACATTGTGTTCCGCCTGTCTGTTGGCGGTGACCGCCGCGGTGTTTGTTGCTACCGCCGTGGCAGTCGGAGTGTTAAAGTGGCTGTCTGTGTTGACGGTTTCCGCCATGGTCGTAATTCCATTTTTTTTTACCACCGGCCTGTTAGCAGTATTACTGCCGCTTTATCACCGACCACCATGATTGTAATGAGGGCCATAGTCCCCTGTCCTGATTAAAAAAAAAAAAGGAATGTAAGGGGACAGGGTTTGCGTAACCAGTCCCCATACCCAAGCCTTAATTGGTGTGTTCAAATTGTATACAAGTACTTACAAAGTAATATTAAATGAAATTTGTAATTTGTCGGTTGAATACTTCTGTGCTTTCCAAATGCCCTTCCCCTATTTGCAGTTCCTCTCTTTCATTAACATGTTTTTGTTCAGTCAGTGGTTCATATATTATTAGAATTAAATTTCATCTGATTGCAACATCCAGCACAGCACAATGATACAACAGAATCTTTCCAGAGAGAATGTAAAACTGTAAACTTCACCCTTGTTTAGCATACTGCTGTGGAACCTCTCCTGGCTTTTCCCTGTGAGGCTCCCACTCCTGGACAGCCCCAGGGTGAAGCCAGGCATCCAAGGGCTGTTGCGGAGTTTGAGCAAGCTATTGCCCAGAGTGGGACCCCTCAATTAGATTAGGCACCAAGGGGAGAATTATCTGGTCCAAGGGAATTGAGCCCAAGACCCACTGAGGTGAGAATTGAACCCTGGCCCCATCTCAGCATCAGGGTCTGCCACTCTAACCATTGTGCCACACTTCTCCACATGAGCACCCCACCCAGGACAGGTAAACAACTAAATATATGTTTTAGCAGCCTAATAGTGATTTTAATTGTGTTCCTAATTATATGTGTTCTACTTCTTCTATTCACAGCTCTGTGGATTCAGTATATGAGTCAACAGCCACGACTTTAATGGGTAGATGTAGTCATCTATATGGGAAGGACTAGTAATTCTTGAGAAACAAAGATGAAATTGAGGAATTGTAACATGATTCACTAAATGAATCAAGAGGTCAAACACATTTTAGACATAGATTTATATTTTCATAAGAATGCAAAAAACTCAGAACTTATGTTAAAGTATTGACTCTCTGAATGCTTGTCAATCATAATGCATGGAATATGAGTGCAACTTAAGATATGTGAGTCATGGGAGGACCCTGGAATATTGGTGTAGAACAGTGTGATGATTAAGGACCTGATTTAGAGCTCAGAGGACAGATTACTCCGTCACAATTGTAATGGAAAATCCGTTCACCAAAATCTAAATCCCATTATGACCTATGGGATTTTGATTTCAGCAGATGGAATATCTGTCACTGTTGTGATGGAGTAAACCGTCCACAGAGTTCTAAATCAGGCCCTAAGTCTGTCTCAGAAATCATTTGCACATTCAAACTGCCTGTCATTTATCTGCTACAAAACAGGCTCTCCTTTCCAATGCCTATGAGCATCCAATTAGTGGTGCCCTCCACAAGAAGAAATAAAACAAGGGCATAGAATCAGTTTTCACATAGGTCAACTATGTTGTGTCTTTTGGATATTGGATGAAATAGTAAATGTCTTGTTTCATGATCCCGAAGAAAATAGGTTTAATAATTGCAGTGAAAATCGCAACAGTCACTTGAACAGAGTTACTGGTGCAGAAATGATGATTAAGAAGTAACTGCACTAATGGTGAGTCTGCTGGGTGGGTACTTCTGCATGTCTGTGGGCACTTCTGCATTTCTCTATTTTAATTGAAAGTGTCTTGGGTGGACTTATTACTCAGCCTTTATATTGCCACCAGCTGCTCCTTGCTTATATAGAGCATGTTACCTTTGTTTCTAAAAATGCAGTCCTTTCCATACTCCTGTTCTTTAGGAAGTTGCTGAGCACCAGAGCCTTTCAAATGGCACCACCGAGGGGCATATTTACAACCCCCAAATGCCGCTCGAGTGTCACTTATGTTGACACTTCGACGTGCAGAGTGCAGACCCATATCTATGAGATTCTCGCTAAGCCACTTTGTATGGCTTTCCATGGCCTGATAGATATGAAGTAAGGCAAGTCAGCGTCAGTAACAGCGCTGCCGTACTCTGCATCAGGGGCGATTCATGGACATTTCAACTGGTTTTCTCATGCAACACCGAGGTTCTGGCACATTTCCAGATTTACAAGGATGTGAAAACCTGGGAATGCGTCAAAACCGCACACCTCGCCTGGGGAGGTGTAACAAGGAGAAATATCTTTATGTCTCCCTGTGCTTTTGGCAGCACACATGTATTGTTTTTGAGCAGGTAGGTGCCCCATTCAGCACAAAAACAATTCTGCATGCAACGCACATAACATTGCAGCATGGTTCAAGGGTGCCTGCATTGTCACTAGGCAGCCAAAAGTGTGTCAGTGCAGGAGGGCAGGACAGAAAAGTAGTGTTTGGTAAATAAGGACCAATTCTCCCTTTTCTCTGTGGCACAGGGCAGCACAGCAAGGTCACTTGCTGCCCTACCCTGCGCTATTATTCTAATAAACATCCCCTAGAGTTTCTATTGTTCCCACATCAATTACATGTCATTTCTAAATAGCAAATACTGTCATTTTAATCTTGTACAATAATGGCACAACTTGAGTATACTTTTTCCGAAGTGCCCTTCCACTAATAAAAAATTGTCAAATACAGAAAATAATAAATGTCAAAGCAAAATGATTTCTTAAATACCAAGAATTCATACTTGCCATTGTAAGTGCTAAACTACTCAAAAACCGGCAAACCTTTCATGAAAAGCATGCAAAATAAATACTCACACAGCAAAGAACAACAAACACCAAACTTTAAATATATCTTTAGACTTTCAACATATGCAAATTGAGAATATGACAAAATGGCATTGTACATATTATCAATTACAAAGGTTAAATCATGGACTCAGTTTTAGCATGATTCAAGCGCAGATAGATCTTCATTCAGATGTGTCTGAGTTTCAAGTTTCACTGCTGATCTTTGAGAGCAGAACATAGGAAATGAATAAAACACAAGTTTGACATTCATATACTATGGAGTGATGCTCATTCAAGGACGCTGCAGGAAACAGATAAACTGCGTATGTGAAGTTATAAAAATGTCCAACAAACTGACTTGTGATGACGTTTTCCATTGATTGAGTACAAAAGTTTTTATAATTGTGTGAGCAGGTTAGGCTAACACAAATCACCAGCCTATGAAAAAATAAGATTGTCAGAAGAGGAAGTACAGTAACAAATTTTTAAATCTTTGTTCAAGCAAGCTAGGTAATATGAATCTCGGAGTAGAGAAAAAAATAATGTTGTCGCTGAACATTGAGTGTACATTGGAATCAGCGAATGGCTTGGGGCTCGTGTGACGGGCATTAGGTATGTGCAAAGAAAGCAGAACAAACACCATATTGCCTGCAATACAAGGACACAATGGCACAAAAGTGCAACTATTCGTGGATGGAGGTAGAGGTAGAGGAATGGGGTAACCTTGGAGATAGTACCTAAAGCTCACTGCTCTCATGTATCTTTGAACTCTAGCTACAGCAGAATTAAAACACCTCCAAAGCAAGTAGAGACCACTATTCTCTCCATACCCCAATACTTGTGTCATTGAAGGAAAGGAGAGACCTAGCTTTTTCTGTAGATTGAGTTTATGGCGTACTGAAATTTTCCTGGCTGTTTTCAGAGGTCATTGAACAGATTTCCACATATTTTTTTATTTCAACTTCTTTCCCAACGTTTTGAACCTCGTTCATTCCTGCTGCTTAGTGAATGTTTCGTAGACAAATGTAGTTCTTTTCATTAGGGTTTTGAGCGCTAACCATGCAATGGATCCATTACTAAACCTTTCAAGACTTAAGATAAAAATGTAGTTTTTTGTATATTTCCCTTTAAAAGCTTTACCTTGAAGCAAAAAGGGACTGACATTTCATTTACGTCATCTACTAGACAGAAACATGGTGGAGATGCATACACTTAATGGTGTATAGTCAAATAGTGAAACGGGACCTTTATTTAATGTGAGAATTACATTCCTTAGTAGTCCATTAATGAAAAAAAGCAGGCTGATATGGAAATGATTGAAAGCTTACCCGAACATTTCACATGGTCCTTAGCTGATTGATTTTTATATTTTTTATTTAATGTTCTCTCTACAAAACTTAACAATACATACACTAAAAATGTAAATTATGCTATATCAGAGAATACAAATATAAACAAATTAAAAGCGACATATATCAGAATGTTATTTATGCATTTCAGGAGTCTAAAGAGCATTTAAATTCGATCAAAATAATAACAATGCCTTTACAAATGTGTTATATAACTACCAGAACATTCCAAACAAGCGAAATATAAGTGGCATTTTAGATCACTGCTTGATCATTCCTATGAAATAATCAAGATGATCTATAAATGTGTATTCTTTGAGTGAGGTGCAAGCCATTCCCGATGAGGGATTGCTGATTTAGTGCACAATGGCTTACAGTTCCTAACAATTTCTGTAACCCTATTGTACTGTCACATCGGATCATCACAAACCCTGCCAGCGTCCTGTTTAACCATATACATGTGTGTTTGTGGGCGATACCCTAAGTCTAAATGTAGCATATAAATTGCTTTGTGCTTCAGGATAAATGCTATTTCGATCCATTTCAAAGCGGAGATGATCCTCGTGTAGGAGGAGCCTCTTGATCTGGGTGTCAATTTTAGTGCTGTGCCAAGCTTCCCTGACTTTATAATGTCAATTTACCACTATGAGCCTGCTGGGTGAACCTGAATTAATGAAGGATGCGTTTTCTCTGAACTGGCCACCTCGGGGGTACCAGGATCTAAACGTAGGTGTGGAAGCAAAAGTTATTTTCAATCTTTTGTAACAATGCTACGTCAATGTGACCCCATAGCGCTGCACTATAAATAGACGCTGCATCCACTTTCAATCTGTATATGTGCAATGTCCTGCTCAGAGAGTGAACAACCTTCTGCTTATACTACAGAATAGCAGCAATGGCTTTTCTCATGTTATCCTGGTGAAAATATGTATACCTGTTAGAAATTGGGTTACTGGTTGAGTGGGGTGTCCACCAGTCATGTGACCCAGGCAGGCGGCATGCATCAGTTGGCTAAAGCAGGGAAATGGCAGATTTCTAAAAGTAGCATTTTCATAATTGTCTCTTAAAGACTGAGTTTGCATAAGTTTGGATTTTAAATCAGGATTCCAGAGGCATGAAGCCTGAAGTGGTCATCTCTTTGCATTTGGGAATTACACCAAAAAATCTAATAAGACAACTGTAAAGTTGTTCTATGGCAGAGATAGGCCTTGCAGTAGTGGAAAATGAATTTAAGAGTTTTTAAATATGCCATTTGGGGATAAGCCAATATTACAATGTTTTGAACGGTGAGCACTTGCACTTTAAACACTAGTTGACAGTTGTAAAGTGCTCTGAGTTATAAGGCCAGCATAAATAGGTCCAGCAAAATGGTGGAGAAGAGGCAACACTTTGGAGAAAGACTTTTTTAAGGCTGATGGGTATAACACATGCCCTTCCGGCTGAAAGTGGAGAAAACTACCCAACCCCTCTTCAATGAGGCAAAAGAACCTGGAGAGACCATCAGCATTGGTGTGGCCTGACCCAGTACTGTGTTTTCACTGTAAAGTCCATTCCCTGTAGGGAAATGGATCCGTTATAAAAGTTTGGATTTTACTGGAGCTCCTCTTCCTTCCAGGCAGTGTGCTCCAGGTCATTTCCTGACATATAGTCCAGGACATAGCAGGGCTCACAGCAACCTTTAGAAGACCTGAGACCCCACCCCACTCATTCAAAAGAAACAAGAGCTATGGGGTAGTGGATCTCCCAGTTGTCTGCTACCACAACCTAGTGAAATGTATTAGGTATCACCTGCTCTGTGGAACCCAGATGATACCTGAAAGTAGTTATACTAGCTCCTGTATTTTTCAGAGGCTTTACCTCCTGCCCATAGATGGTGAACCACTGCCTATACTTTGGAGTATTGGAAAGCACATGGGCTATGGTCACCATATTTACATCACCCATGGACACTAGGTTAACCTCAGTAGTATCCCCACATTAACTGGGGACATCTCCTCCCCAACCACTATGCTGACTATACCCTGTGACTGTCCACAACTAGGGAGCGGTATCCTCTTGGAGCACTTGGCATACTCATAGGAATTTGGGACACATTTTCTAGTTTTCTCATCTGTAAGCCTTTCTTCTGGTGGCCAGATTTGGCTTGCACCGCTTTCCCCTGTGAACTGTTTTGGGGGCCTTAAGAGAACTCCTTGGTTTTATTTTTATCTCCTTCCTCTTTCTTCTGTTGGGAACCCTGACCACCCTTTTGGAAGCCGCCCCAGATACCTTCTTAGAAAATCGGGTGCTGATTTGCTTTCCACAGCTCTGAAAAACAAGAATGAAGCATGTGCTCCCTCAGCATTAGGTTATACAGCCCAGTAAAAATCATACAATTTGCTGACCTTCACCCAGCCCTTTAGAGCCTTGCTGGCAGAATCAAAGAAATCCACCCAGGACTGATTTGGGAGCATGTGGCTTACCCTGAACCTCTGAAAGTACTTCACTGGGGCCAGTTCAAACTTAGCAACAAGGATTGCCTTCATGGGGATATACCTGGTCTGAGTCTCTGCCTCTAGCGTCAAGAGCGTGTCCCTCCCCTCTGTGTTCATGTCTTTTCACAGGCTACCCGCCCAGTACTTCTCAGGGACCTTATGGACCGTGAGTGCAACTTTGTAAGTGACAAACCACATGTCTATATCATCTCCCACTACATAGTGAGGCACCAGCTCCTGTGGTATGGAGAAACTCACAATACCAGCAGATGGAGTTGGTACACTGCCACCATCATGTTGTTTGCCGTTTGCTTCAACTACATCATGTGTTTTTCATGCTCCAATAGTAGCTTTTTCTCAGCCAAGCCCTTCTCAGCTTGCTTTGCCTCCATGGACAAGTTCTCCTCCTTTTCTATTTTTAGTTTAGCCAGCTCTAGCCTGAGCTTCCTCTCTTCCCTCCTGTTCTCTATCTCCCTTGGGGCAGGCCCCTGGAAGTCCCACTGTTCTCTGCACAGGACAGAACTTTTAATCCTAGGAGTTGGCTGCCTCCCTACTCAACAGGCTGCAAACCACGATCCTCCTGCTGGTCCTGCTCTGATCCTTCCTCATCATCTCCTCCGTCCTCATCATCTGTTGGTGACTGGTGGGCCTCTACCCATACACTTAAGTCCTTTTGAAGCTCCACCTTCCTGCTGCTCCTTTTTGAGGGCAGCCTCTTCTCCTTGCTAACTTCTTCAGTTAGGCCACAGTATAGGTCATTATGTTGGCAAGCTTAAGCTCCATCCCTTCATGTGGGGCCAAAAACACTGATAGGTAGAGTAGGGATCCATTTAGAAAAACATGAAGGACAATCAGGGAGAATTAAAAACTCAAAATAGCCTTAGATATGGGATGGTAGTGTACATCAAATCACTGTAAGGCACTGCACAAACACAAGTTCTTTCCTCACCACTGAACACCAATGTTAGAATTTGGGTTAGTAGTTGACTGGGGTGTAAGCCCTGGTCCAGCAGCAACCACAATCCTGGTCAGGGTAACGTATGATCAAAACCCCACATAACTTGTATTCACCCCCCTGGTAGCTTGGCACAGAGCAGCCAGGCTTAACTTAGGGGAAATGTGTAAAGTATTAGTGCAACACTTCAAACATTAAAACCACCACACAGAAGATCCCACACTGGTTAGAAAAATATAGACAAATAAAGCAAGGATAAAATGACAAAAATCCAATCAGTAGAACCAGTTATGATTTTCTAAAGAATAAACTGCAATATAGAGCCTAAAAGCATAAAGTGCCCACCACTGCTCTTTCATCGCAATGAACCGAGTCAAAGTCAAAAGTTCAAGCCTACTGATATGGAGTTTGGGATAGATAAAGTCCCAGGTTAGTCCATCTGAAGTTTTACTGTCTCACGTTTTTGGCCAAGAGTCCCATTTTCATTAAAGATGTTTGCCAGAAATAAGGAGAGTGTTGTTGGTGATAGTTGGGGTGGTGTGAGGAGCAGACCGGGTATCGTGGATGGGTGGGTTGGAGCCTCACATTGGTGAGCCACTGGGCTGGCTTTAGGGTGGTACGATGAGTGTGACCACAGTGGGTGCTGACCTGGAGGGTGGGCAATGACCTCAGGGGAGGGGCTGTGTTTAACAATAACTTAGGATTTAAACACACCTGCTGCAAAGTTCCTTGTGTGCCCAGCTTTCAGGCAGCAATAAAAATATCAAGATCACTCTTGTGATTAATGTTCCTGCTAGGGAGAGATCAGTGTGTTGTCAAGTGGCAGTTGTGACTAGCCATAAAGCAGCGCAAAGAACAGATCAGTGTTTTATGTGTATAGCTGAGAGGATTAGTCAACCCAGCAAAGCATAGTCACAGGCAAAGGGGCAGTACTCTTCCTCCAGCTCTTTCATCTCTTCTCCTTGGCAGAGATTCCTATTGATTCCAGAAGTAATCTAAAAATCTGGGGGTTTGGGTCCACTACTTATACCCCTTTCTGCCTTTGAAGTAGGTAAACTTCAAAGGAAAGATTCTGTTCTTTGCAAGATCCTGCCTTGCCTAGGCCTGGCTCCAGATTTACACAAGGTGTTTGAAGACTGCATTGTGTGGGGGCAGGCACAGCCCTTTCAGGTGTAAGTGATCACTCCTTCCTCCACTCTTGCTCAAATGGCCCATCAGGATATGCAGGTTACATCTCAGCTCCCTTTGTGTCACTGTCTAGAGGGTATTCACAAACAGCCCAACTGTCAGTCTGACCCAGACAGGGAATGCACAAGCAGGCAGAGTCACAGAATGTTTTGAGCAAGAAAATACTCTCTTTCTAAAAATGCAATAACAACAGATGATGGACGGAGTGCAGAACCAATCAAACATTCACCCCCAGTCACAGATCTGGGTTTAATCCATCAGTTTTTTTGCTTGCCATGCCATTCCAGTTTGGACCCAGCCATATGCAAATCAGTCTTGACCCTGTTCCCCATGGGAACAGTCCAGCCCAAACTGCCAGGCCCAGTCCTCACTGGACCAGAAACAAGCATCCTGGGACAGGTTTCAGGGTATCACCCTTCATTATTCAGGCTAGCTTGAACGGGCAACTCTCTGAGGGGCTACTGGGAGGGAAGTCCTGGTGCGGGGCTGACGGCTGTACCTGCAGCTTGGGTGGTCACAGAGGTTCTGCCACCACCAGGGAGCTCCCATCGGAGGAGGTATCTGAGTCTGTGTCGTCTCCTACAGTCTCTGACATGGTGCTCTCCTCACCCACTGTCTCACTGGTTCGCTCGGCATCGGTGGACTCTGCCTCCAGGGTCGTGTGGGATGCAGTCCCCTCTGTCACTGGTGCCCCTGCTCCTCCACCAGATGATGCTAATGCACACAAGGACAGGATGAAAGAACAAAAAAGGGGGCAGAGAGAAAAAGAAAACACTGGGTCAATTACTGCACCAACACCACCGTTGGCGTACACAGCACCCTCACACACAGGGAACAGGCCTCAGCAATATGCATTGAACTACCAGTGATATGACTAGTCACCAAGTCAAGGTGAGGAGCACACACCACCAACAACAGCACACCTGGGACCCACAATACCCTGCCTAAAAGTGACTACTAACAAGCTAGGTTGCCTGTATTTGACATGCAACCATTACCCTAGAGATGACCCATGCTGCAATGCCTGGCCTGGCCTTAGGGACACCCACTAACACACAACCACCACCTGGATACCACCCCACCAGTCAAAAGATGCAATGATACCCTCTGTACTCACCCCTTTTGTCGCTGCTGTGATTCCCTCAAGTGCCCATCCCCCTCAGGGTATGCCACTGCCAGTATGCAGGCCATCAGGGGGGCAGGGCCCGATGGGCACCCCTTCCTCGTTGGGACGCCATCCCCAGCAGGGCCTCCGCGGTCTTCCGTGCCCAGAGTCCCGCCGTTTCCAACAGTGGGTGTTCTGGCTGTCATAGACCCCTAGGGTCCGCACGTCCTTGGTGATGGCACGCCATAATCTCTTCTTTTGATGGGCGCTGATCTGCAGAGGTAACACATACAGGAGAACACCATTATACTAACAGTCCCGTCTGTCACACACATGGCCCACCATACCCGTTTCCATCACCACTGGCACACACATAGCCCAACGCACAACATGTACACCGCCAACAGAGAATCCCCCCCTTACACAATGCTTTCACGCACATCTTCCTGTATCCATGCCACATGCATCGTGCCCAAAGTGTACTCACCTGTTGGTCTGCAGGCCCATGCAGCAGTCGGTACTGGGTAGGTTCCAGACACAGGTCACAGCAGCACACACAGTGTAGGTCTTCTCCTGTTGAAGGTCAGGAAACAAGTGAGGAATCAGATAGAAAATAGCGGTCATGTTCGCGGCGTTGTACAATGTCACTGCCTGCATACATCCCCATTGTTCTCCATAGGACCCAATATTATCCAATGTGGAATTGCAAGGCAGTGCACCACCCCCTACCGCCATGACACCCAGCGTTGGTGGAATTACCTCACTTCCACCTGTCCCTCCATACAGGATAGGCGGTTGCCATTTCAGGGGGGATGAACAGGCCTATCGAGAATTGCTGCGTCACAAGTTAAATAGGCACATACTTGGAAATTTACACTGTCCAAATACATAAGTTCACAATGTGGACTGCTGTTGTGGTTTAGTTGTTCAAATTGTGACAGCCTACTCACTCTTGTGTCCCTTAGATACCTACCGCAGCAGATGAATAGGAGATGGAGACAAACCCCCGAGTACAGACCACTGGTGGACTTAGCTACATTGGAGGACATCCACATTATCCTTACCTATAAACTGGACAGGGCCACAATCACAGAGCTGTGTGCCCAGTTGGAGCCTGACCTGATCTCATCTATCCGTCAACCGACTGGGATCCCCCGTCTTGTGCAAGTGCTATCAGTGCTCCATTTCCTGGTGAGAGGTTCTTTCCAAGTGACAGTGGGCTTGGCAGCAGGAATGTCACAGCCAATGTTCTCAATCGTGCTAGCAAGAGTGTTGTCTGCCCTGGTAAAACACATGTGCAGCTACATAGCTTTCCCCCAGGTGGAAGATTTGGCTACTGTTAATGCCCGATTCTATGCAATAGGACATATCCCCAATATTAATGGGGCGATTGACAGGACACATATTGTTTTTGTCCGCCCTTGCCAGAATGAACAGGTGTGCAGGAATCGTGAGAGTTTCCACTGGATGAATGTGCAAATGGTGTGCCTGGCGGACCCGTGCATCTTTCACGTAAATGCTAAGTATCCTGGGTTGGTGCATGATGCCTTTTTCCTGAGGAATAGCAGCATCCCAAATGTATTGTCCCAACTACAGAGGCACAGGGTGTGGCTTATAGGTAAGCCTTGGTGCCCACCCATTGTAAGTTAGTGTATGCCTCTGATGTTAAGTTCATGGGATAGTGTGTGACTAAATGTTGTCCCTCAATACCTGCAAGTGACTCGGGCCACCCAAACCTATCGTGACTGCAGACCCCTATGATGAATGTCAGGACAAGGGCTGAAGAACGTTATAATGAGGCACATGGGTGAACCAGAAGTGTCATTGAGAGGACCTTCGGCCTCTTGAAGGCCAGGTTCAGGTGTCTCCATCTGACAAGTGGATCCCTGTGAGACTCACACAAGAAGGTCTGCCAGATAGTGGTGGCATGCTGCATGTTGCACAACCTGGCCCTCAGACGCCATATACCTTTTCTCCAGGAGGAGGGAACTGGTGATGCCCCCTGTGGCAGCAGTATACCCTGATGACAGGAAGGATGGAGAGGCTGAGGATGAGAATGGGGACAACAGAACATCATTTATTCGTCAGTACTTCCACTGACACACAGGTGAGACAGTGCAACTTATCATTTCTATGATTATTGGTGTATTCTGTGTGACTGTGGCATGATGGCATTCTCACTGTTTACCTCTACTTGATGTCGGAGATAGATTCTCAGTTTACAGGTGTTAGTGCAATGACATCTGTGTATTGATGTGCTGACTACAGCCAGTTACAAGTCATTATTTCTATGCTCTCACACTGTACAGTTCAGTTGCAACGGATATAACTGTTTCCATTAATACACTGTTTCAAAACATGAAATACAAGTATTTGAGTTATGTTCAAGGTTTTTTTTTGTAGTGCTAAGAAATTGAGGGTAAAGTGCAATGGAATGGGGGATGATGGAGAAAAGTCCAGGGTATTGTTCCAGTCTGTTTGTAGCACAGGTGCAGTGTCCATAGGAAGGGGAGCAAAGGCAGTTCAAGGTGGATAAGGTGACAGGGTGGGACACAAGGAGGACAATCAGGAGAGTCTCATTTCCTGGCGGGGGTCTTGGAAAGTGTCTCTGGCTTCTGTCTGGGTCGCAGGGAATGTTTGTGGGGTGGTTCACCTTCTGCAGGGGGAGGGATGCTGGTGGCCTGTGGGTCCTGTGGCAGGGCCTCCTGCCCACTAGTGGCAGCAGAAGTGGAGGGCTGTACAGTTGACTGGCTAGTGGTAGGGGCCAGCTGGTTAGCTGTTGTCTCCCTCATGATGTTGGCCATGTCTGCCAGCACCCCTGCAATGGAGATCAGGGTGGCGTTGATGGCCACTGGTACTGTCCCTCCTGCAGCCGCCTGTTGTCCTGCACGTTGTCAAGGATCTGGCCTATCGTATCCTGAGAATGTTGGTAGGCTCACAGTTCTCGAAGAGTGCCTCCTGGAGAGTCAGTTACCTGTTCCTGTTCTGCCCCGGGCGCACAGCAGTCCTCCCAGTTTCCCTGTTGGCCTGTGCCCCTGTCCCCTGAATGGTGTGCCCACTGCCACTGTCACTGACCCCAGGTCCCTGATTGTCTTGGGGGCGAGGTGTGGCCTGGGGTCTTGTACAGGTGGGCACACTGCTTACTGACATGTCCTAAAGACAGTGGTTTGGGTACGCTGGGTGGGTGCTGTGGTGTTGGATCCTGATTGGGGAGGCTCTGTGGTGGACTGTGATTGTGCTTGGGTGACCGGCTGCCCAGTGGTCCCTGATGGGCCGGGTAGGTCCTTCAGATCCTGAAGTCCAGAGTTACTGTCATCACTAGGGGCATCTTCTGTTGGGGGACTGGATAGTGGTGGCACCTCCTCTCCACTAACATTGGCTGGGGTACCTGTGGGGATGTAAGTGATGTATTATGCTTCAAATGTAAGACATTTGTACATCCCTGGCTTCCCATCTATCATTGGTGTTGCCCTGACAACTTTTGCTTGTGTATGGTGATGTATTGTGGGTATGTTAGTTTCTTTATGCTGGGCATGCTTTAGTGATGGGTGTCCATGCAGGGCTGGGAGGGCTGTCCATGCATTGGTATGGCATGCAGGGCTTGGCATTGGGGTTAGTCATATACATAGGTGCAGTGTGTGGGAGGGAGTGGAGTGATGGGAGTGAGGGTGAGAGTGTGAGGTGGCATGCAGGTATGGGGGGTGATAAGTGGTAAATGTTAACTTAACAGTGTCCAGTCCTCCAGCTACTCCAGCGAGTCCCTCAGGATGCAGTATTGCCAAGACTTGCTCCTCCCATACTGTGAGCTGTGGAGGAGGAGTTGGGGGTCCACCGCCAGTCCTCGGTATGGTGAGCTGGTGCCTTGCTGCAATGGAACATACCTTCCCCCGCAGGTCGTTCCACCTCTTTCTGATGTCGTCCCTTGTTCTTGGGTGCTGTCCCACAGCATTCACTCTGTCCACGATTTTCCGCCATAGCTCCATCTTACTTGAAATGGAAATCTGCTGTACCTGTGCTCCAAAAAGCTGTGGTTCTACCCTACAATTATTTCCACCATGACAGTTAACTCCTCCTCAGTGAAACAGTGTAGGAGGCTGGCCTAGTTTGTAGTGGGTACCTTGGTTACTTACACCTTACACCAAGTCCAGTATCCCTTGTTAGTGAATATAGTAGTGTTCTAGCAGCTTAGGCTGATAGAGGGAGCTAGAGCAGAACAGCTTAGGCTGAACTAGGAGACATGCAAAGCTCTTGCAATACCACTCATAGTTACACAGTACTTATACACAAGTAAAGACAATACTCAGTGTTACCAGAAATAAAGGTATTGACACAGTACCAAAAATATCTTATAGACAATACTCCTTCTGGAGGTAAGTATTATATACAAAATATACACTAGACACCAAAATTAGACAAATAAATAGTTAGAGAACAATGCAAACAGTAGGAAATCCTATAGAATGCAATGGGAGAAAATAGGTCTAGGGGCAACACAAACCATATACTAAAAAAGTGGAATGTGAATCACAAATTCCCCCCTAGACAAGTGTAGTGTGTGCAGAATCACTGGGAGAGTAATAATACAGTAAATGTAAGTAAATTACCTCATCCCAGAGCCCAGAAAAGCAGGAGTAAAGTACTGAAAGTTTCCTTAGGACACACTACTCCTCGTTTTTAGGATTTTGCAGCAGACAACCAAGTCTGCAAAGAACAACTGCTGGATTATTGGACCTGAAGACCTGCAAGGAAGGGGACCAACTCCAGAAGTCGAAAGAAGTTCCAGGAAGGACAGGAGTCCCTGCCAACCCACAAGAGGGTGCAAAAGAAGAGTCCCCAGTTAGTCGAAGAGTGCTGAAATGCACCCTAGGAAGATGCCAGCGGGTTTCTGTGTGATGCAAAAGATGTCCCATAGCGTGAATATTGTTGCACATGAAATTTTGTGTTGGAAGGTGCCAACACGCCTTGGCTATGACAAAAGTGCATTTATCATCAAAATAGTGCTGGATGGACCCAGGAGGGACCTGGGGGCCTCAACTCTGTGTGAGGAGGAATAGGGGGCTCTCAGCACTCTAGAGAGCCCTCAAGATTCCAGCCAGCACCCCCAAAGCTGCAGGATCTGGGTTCAAAGGAGCTGCAAAATGCAGTTGATGCAGCACAACAAAAGAAGGTCCCACGCTGCCGGAGAACAACTCAGTGAGTTGAGCATCGCAGGATGGAGTGCTGGGGACCTGGGCCAGGCTGTGCACAAAGGAATTTTGCAAAGAGTGCACAGAGGCCTCAGAAGGTGAAGAAGACACAGTACACAGGGGTACCATCATTGTTGCGGAAGGCAAGGTCTTACCGCCTCCAAATTGTGTCAGCAGGACCTCATGACAGTCTATGTCGATGATATCCACCCTCTGTGTCCTTAGGAGCACGCTTGTCATTGTGAGAGGAGTCCCAGGGTACCACTCGTCATCTTGGAAGGTGCCTGCTTGGAGCAGGGGAGTGACTCTGTCACTCCATGGGAGATTTCTTCGGTTATTTTGGTGCAGGATGAAGACAGGAAGTCCCCAGAGCGTGCACACTGTGGAAACTGTTGCAGTTGCTGATTTGGAGCTGAGGTTGCTGAAGAAAAGTATCTCTTGTTGACACTTTGTTGCAGTTACAACATTTCTTGGAGCAGGCTGTGGGTGATCCGAGGTCAGAAGAGTCTGAAATTGTTGCAGAGGATTCCTGAAGGAAACTTGCAAGCAGAATCTGAAGAGAGTCCACAGGAGAGACCCTAAATAGCCCAGAGAGGGGGATTGGCTACCTTATCAGGTATGGACCTATCGGGAGGGGTCTCTGATGTCACCTGCTGGCACTGGCCACTCAGAGCCCTCCAGAGTGCCTCTCCACCTTGCAAAGCAAGATGGCTGAAGTCTGGGACACACTGGAGGAACTCTGGGCACCACCCTGGGGTGGTGATGGACAGGGGAGTGGTCAGCCCTCTTTCCTTTGTCCAGTTTCCCACCAGAGCAGGGGACAAGGGGTCCCTGAACCGGTGTAGACTGGTTTATGCAAGGAGGGCACCATCTGTGCCCTTTAAAGCATTCCCAGAGGCTGTGGGAGGCTATCCCTCCCCAGCCTGTCACCTATTTCCAAAGAGAGAGGGTGTAACACCCTGCTCTCAGAAGAAATGTTTTGTTCTGCCTTCCTGGGACTGGGCTGCCCAGAACCCAGGAGGGCAGTACCCTGTCTGTGAGGTGGCAGCAGCTGTAGCTGCAGTGCAAGCCTCAGAGAGCTGGTTTGGCAGTACTAGGGGTCCATGGTGGAGCCCCCAGGATGCATGGAATTATCTCCCCAATATCAGATTTGGAATGGGGGAACAATTCCATGATCTTAGACATATTACATGGCCATATTCGGATTTATCATTGTAAAGCTACATATTGCTTAGGTATTGACCTAAATGTAGTGCACGCATGTAATGGTGTCCCCTCACTCACAAAGTCAGGGGAAATGGCCCTGAACTAGGTGGGGGCATCTTTGCTAGTGCAAGGGTGCCCTCACTCTTAGTAACTTTGCACCTAACCTTCAGCAAGTGAAGGTTAGACATATAGGTGACTTATAAGTTACTCAAGTGCAGTGAAAATGGCTGTGAAATAACATGGACGTTATTTCACTCAGGCTGCAGTGGCAGTGCTGTGTAAGATTTGTCTGAGCTCCTTATTGGTGGCAAAAGAATTGCTGCAGCCTATAGGGATAATCTGGAACCCCAATACCCTGGGTACCTAGGTTCCATATACTAGGGACTTATAAGGGGGCCAGTATGCCGATTTAAATTGGTAAATGAAATTACTGGCCTACAGTGACAAATTTAAAAGCAGAGAGAGCAGAAGCACTAAGGTTCTGATTAGCAGAGCCTCAGTGACACAGTTAGGCACTACACAGGCATACACATTAGGCCACAAACTATGAGCACTGGGGTCCTGACTAGCAGGATCCCAGTCAGACAGGCAAAACACACTGACATATAGGCTTTTATCTATGAGCACTGGGGTCCTGGCTAGCAGGATCACAGTGACACAGTAAAAACACACTGACACAACTCACAAACAGGCCAAAAGTGGGGGTAACCATGCTAGAAAGAGGCTACTTTCTCACAAACGGGGGTGCCTTTGTGGTGCTGTGGGTGTTGTGTGATGTGTGTTGGTGTGAGTGTGTTGGGTAATGTGGTGGGGTGTGTGATGTGTAGTGCGTGAGAGGTGTATGGGTGTGAGTGGTGTGTGTGTGTAGTTGTCTCTGTGCTCATCTTCTCAAGCTCCTGGTAGTAATTGGTGTCCGTAAGGGGTTGTGGGTAATGTGGGTGTGTGTTTTATAGTGGTGTGGGTGTGGTGTGTGTATGGGTGTCAGGTGTGTGTTTTTCGTATTGGCCAATGTTGTGTTGTTTTGTATGTGGATGTCCATTCTGAGTGCAGTGGTATGTACCACCAATGGTTTACCGCTGTTGAATGTCCGCTGTGGTGATTCGTGGGTCACATGTGGTGGGCGTTGTTTTGTTGGCAAACGGTGTGGGTGTTGGTACCACCACTTTATCACTGACCTTTGGGCTGGCGAATTTGTGTATGTGGCAGTATTCTGTCAGATTGTGTGTGTGTGTCATACTATGGTGAACGGATATCCGCCACTGCGGCGGTATGTTGGCGGCTGTCAGCGTGGCGGTAAGCAGGATTTACCACCAATGTCATAATGAAGGCCAAAGTATTTCTGTACCCTTTGAAGGCAAAGCAATCTGTCAATCCTAGATATACATCAGTTTATTTCTATAGGACATGCCCAAACTATAGGAATCTGAAAATTCCATGCTATATTTCACAAATAAATGATTAAATGACTTCATGCTTGCTGGCCTCCAAATGTCCTTCTTATGATATAATCCTAATCGAAATCAAATAATCTGAACTGTTTTAGCTGCCTGAGTCCCTCATTATGTCACCCACCCAGAGAGGAGTCTCATTAGTAAATCTACCATGTCATCCGAGCATTAACATAGGTCATTTTCCATTTGTATGATTGTATCCTTGGACTCCAGTCAAGTGCTGGGAGTAGAATGTAAAGGTAGTTAATATCTATTATTGCACATCATGTCAGAGTCTACCACATAAAGACAACTGTTATTGGCATAGGGTGATATTGTATCATACTCCACCAACACAAGCCTATCCTTGGATGATCCTTCTTGACAATGCAGTCCAAATACTCCAATTACAGTATGAATAGTAGGTTCGGAATGGGAAAGACCTGCTTTAAACTCTTGCTGAGTTGGAAAGGACACCATAAGCCCCATTGTCAATGGCCTTTCCTAATATTTTTGATCATAGCACACTAAATCAACTCAGGTATTGTGGCCAGAAGTCCATCTTTGTCAGTATTCTGAACCTAAAAATGAATTGCCGTGAACATAAGGCCTTCTTAAAAAACTGGGAATAGTACCACTGATGATTTGTGAAGACACCAGAAATTCAAATTCATAGATCTTTCGGGCATTAATGCAGACTAATAAAAATGTACAGTCTCTCAACAAGCCTGGGGAGAAGCTAAAATTACATTTCCCTCAGAACTTTGGGGAACAAAAAACAGCCTCAGCCTTGAATATGCGGAGTGGACTTTTCTTATTCATTCAAAGGCCCCTCCTAAATAGCCAGGCCTTAGCCATAGTGGGGCAGAGATCTCGTTTGGACAATGCCAGGTGGTGGGAGATGTGTCCTCTAAATAGAGGAGTGGTCAAGGCTCTGAAGACAGACCTACCTGGTGGCTGAGGGGTTCTTCATTATGAAACATGGTCTCCTGGATAATTTTACATTATGAGAAAGAGGAAGAGCTACAAAAAAGGTGAGATACTGAGAAAATAGTTTAGCTTTGGTGACAGAATTTCTCCCCACACTGGTTAGTTCACGGTATAGATCTAGTCATCATAGGTCATCTTCCATTTGTATGATTGTATCCTTGGACTCCAGTCAAGTGTTGGGAGTAGAATGTAAAGGTAGTTAATATCTATTATTGCACATCATGTCAAAGTCTACCACATTAATACAACTGTTATTGGCATAGGGTGATATTGTATCATACTCCACCAACACAAGCCTATCCTTGGATGATCCTTCTTGACAATGCAGTCCAAACATTCCAGTTACAGTATGAATAGTAGGGTCGGAAAGGGAAAGACCTGCTTTAAACTCTTGCTGAGTTGGAAAGGACACCATCAGCCCCATTGTCAATGGCCTTTCCTAATATTTTTGATCATAGCACACTAAATCAACTCAGGTATTGTGGCCAGAAGTCCATCTTTGTCAGTATTCTGAATCAAAAATGAATTGCAGTGAACATAAGGCCTTCTTAAAAAAACTGGGAATAGTACCACTGATGATTTGTGAAGACACCAGAAATTCAAATTCATAGATCTTTCGGGCATTAATGCAGACTAATAAAAATGTACAGTCTCTCAACAAGCCTGGGGAGAAGCTGAAATTACATTTTCCTCAGAACTTTGTGGAACAAAAAACAGCCTCAGCCTTGAATATGCGGAGTGGACTTTTCTTATTCATTCACAGGCCCCTCCTAAATAGCCAGGCCTTAGCCATAGTGGGGCAGAGATCTCGTTTGGACAATGCCAGGTGGTGGGAGATGGGTCCTCTAAATAGAGGAGTGGTCAAGGCTCTGAAGACAGACCTACCTGGTGGCTGAGGGGTTCTTCATTATGAAACACGGTCTCCTGGATAATTTTACATTATGGGAAAGAGGAAGAGCTACAAAAAAGGTGAGATACTGAGAAAATAGTTTAGCTTTGGTGACAGAATTTCTTCCCACACTGGTTAGTTCACGGGATAGATCTGGTCCCTCAACCACCATCTCCTCAGAGCATTCCCCGATCAGGAAAGACACTACCTGAAGAAGGCCCTGCTTAACTTTCAACTCTTGCTGGAAGAATCATATTCATTCATGGACTCAGGATTCAAGGGCTCCTGACTCCTGCTGGTGTCAAAGCACTGAAACTGTCTTCTTGTTTCAGAGACACAATAAGCCAAAAGACTCCTAAATCCGTGAGTGTCCAGCTGACCACAGGTAACTGGAAACTGATGTACTGGCTAGAGGGAGACCGGAGGCCAGAAGCTTGCCCTGAAAAAGCTAGTGATTGCCGAGCTGACCGGAAAGAACTTTCCCAGCAGTTGGAAAAAAGTGGGACTGTTTTCTCATTTTTCCACTTGTGGAGGACTGAGACACTTGCACAGGAAGAAAGCCACCTAAGCGGGCATGAAAACAAGTTAATCCTGCAGAGAGCTGTTTGCCACATGGAAAAAGGTTTAACAGAACTTCCCACTAAAAGTATGCGTCCTTTTAGAGCTATGCCCAGCTATCGCTTCCAGCCTTGACCTGCTGTTGAACTATGACTTTTAAAAAGTGGCTAAGGACCTCCTTACAGTTTTCTTAGTCCCAAAACTTCACCACAAATGTGGCAGTGTACCTTGTCTGCCAAACTGATGGTCCACCTGATTTATTTACAATTAGGTTGACCATAATGTTTTTGATGGTGGGGCCCATGCTGGCAGAGCCAACAGAAACCTTACACCAAAGCCCCAAGAGGCTAAGGCCATCAGTGTAAGTACATCAGACTGTCCACCTATGTAGAGCTGGCAGTCTTATATACTTTTTAGCCTGGAACCACCAGGGTAAGGTGAGCAGCCGAGAACAAAAAATAAGTAAAATGACATCACACCCTGGGAGAAAATAGTTGTATGTTGTTACCTCACTTCTGGTGTATTACATCACAGGCATTATATTGGGAGTACCTTCACACTCCAGTACTTTACATCAAGAATACTTTACTTCATAGGTCATTTTTGTAAGTATATATGTGTGTTTATGTATCTCCATGTCATTTAACATGTCATGATTGATCTAATATGTGAGGTTATAAGCACAGCAATACTAAGCGTGTTCTGGTTCATTTACTGAATCATAGCTAGTGGATATCATTTTATTTTTGGTTTTATTTTGTAAACATAACTAAAGTGTGTGTTTTTCAGTGATTTTCAGAGATATTCAAACATACGTTATGGTTTTATAAGGAATTCTAACCAAAACTTAAGTTGAAACTGTTTTCAGTGCATTTATAGACTTACCTGATCCTTTGCCACAATGGCTTGTCTTTTGGACTTCAATATCCATTTCCAGCTAGCCATCAGTGTGCACAGACTTTGGCTGTACTTTGTAGAGAACCAATGCTGGCCCTATATAAAAATAGTAAAGGATATCTTACCCTTGCAATACTTGCCTTTAGCTATGAGAAGCAGGGGTTACAGGACCATATACACTACCTGTCACAGGGGTTCCACAGCCAGAACCTGTTTCCAAACAGCCACTGTTGACCACACATGCTCCAAACAAGCAGCTGTGTGCCTCAGGCTGGGTAGTATGAGCACCCAATCCTCACAGTGGGCCAAGGCAGGATGTTCATGCATCTAGCCAGGTTCCATGCTCGATCCACCACACAAGTTCAAACCCTGCTGCATTCAAATGTTGTCTTTCTGCAGCAGAGATTGTTTACATGGATTGTTTTTGAGCCACGCCCTATACCTAACCTGCTATGGAAGGCCAACCAACACAACAAACAGCATTGTATATAACTAGATTACAATATCATTCTTTAGCTTGTGTTTTTTGTTCTTTAAATGTTTTTATAGGTTGTATGAGAGAACTTGTTTCTTTTTTAACAAACCATTTTTATATATTTATTAATGTAATTCTTGTTTAACTGGAAACATTTTATTCTGGCACCATTTTTGTATATATTGTTTACAGGAGGTGTAATATGTTGCAAATGCATTGTTATAAATCAGGATCATCCTCATTGCCCTAAGCAACATCTGTGTAAAAACCTTCTTCTTGCTCCTGCCCATTCTTAGAATTTCCACATGGGAAAATTAATTGTGATGCATTGCGTAGAGATGTTTCCCCTTTCTGACATTCCAAAAGTGTACATTCCTGAATCACCTCTTTCTAACCCCTTAGTGCAAATGTACAAGCCTTTTTTCAAGCATTTACATTTTCTGTGAAGCAGAAACCCTAGGGATGGTAGGCATCACCACAACAACCATGTGGCAGTGCAGAAGATTGTCCTGGTGTTGTCTGTGCTGCTTCTTGGCCTTCTCTATTAGCCTGAGAGGATATGATGGCAATTAATTAAACTTCCTTCTGGCACTATGAAGGAACAGACACAAAATGGTGTCCTTCAATGAATAGGTTCATTTACATCTAGAGGATATGGGATTGTTTTTCAGATAGTGTGACTTACCATCCCTACGGTACAGAATAATCTCCTAGTAAAAGTTTTCATATACAAACTGTGTGATGAACTAAATCTGAAGACACCACCTTCTGTGGTAAACTGATGCCTGCTGCACACAGACTTCACCATGCGCATCAGCAGCGAACGCAGGTGCTAAAGGGTCTAGCTTTTGGCAAGCTTCAAGGACCTCTATGGGATCCACAGTCCTAAAACCAGATCTGTGATCTCCCATAGGTGAAAACATTTCCCAGAAGCTTTGCACTGGTTCAGTGCACCAGGCATGGGAAGATTGGGGTACTGCAGGACACACACAACTGCTGTGCACTGCCTCATTTGCACACCAAATGCAATACTAATGACCTCACCCTTAAAGAAACAGATATGAAAACAAATGTTGGCAATCATTTTACAGTTGAGATTATCTAGCACATTTCCCTTAATGCTTTGACAGAGACTATGGTATCATTTTTGTTTAATTACATTTCACTTTGTTATTTATAGGTATTGTTAGAAATGGGGTCTTTGGATGGCAGTCAGGTTACCCCCTGTCCAAGCAAGGACCCTCACTCTAGTCAGGGTAAGTCACACAGCATCCAAATTTCCTTTGCCCACCCTCTGGTAGCTTGGCACTGAGCAGTCAGGCTTAACTTAGAAGGCAATGTGTAAAGTATCTGTGCAATAAATCATGCAATAACACTGTATAACACCACAAAAATACACCACACAGTGTTTAGAAAAATATATAATATTTATCTGTTAAGTTGCAGGTCAAAACGATCCAGATTCAATAAGTATACGTTGAAATATCACTGTAAAAATGATTTAAAGTGTCCTTAGTTTTTAAAAAGCAACAAATGTCTCTTGGAAGCACAAAGTACCTGGTTTGTGTTAAAATTCTCTGCAAGGGACCGCAGAGGAGGAGTTGAGTGGAAAAGATGGAGGTGTGCGTCGATTTTTTCGGCGCACACAGACGATTCGTCGTTGAGTTTTCACGCAGGGCAAGCTTTGCATCAATTTCTGGCATGTAAACTGGGATCCTCTTCGGGTTGCAGGGTTTTTGGACGCCCCAGGGATGATGCGTTAAAATCCTGGGCATGCAGTAAGTCACAGGAGCTGCATTGATCTGGTGGGCGATACGTGGAAATTTGTGCCGCACGGCAGGTGCTGCATTAATTCCTCTCAGGAAGTTGGGCTGTGTCGTTCCGGCTCGGCTTTGCATTGATCCAGTGGGTCGTGCATCAAATTTCCGGTTGCAACGCTGGTGCTGCATCATTCTCCTCTTCGGGAAGTCAGGCTGCGACAATCCGGTTCGGCGTGCAGTGATTTCCTCACCACAATGCAGGCTGTGCGTGGTTTCTTGCCGGCCGTGCGTCGAATTTCGCTGCACAAGTACTTCTGTTGCAGAGAGAAGTATTTTTGGTCCTTAGAATTCAGGGAACAGAAGGCATGCTCTATCCAAGCCCTTGGAGAGCACTTCTCAGCACAGTCAGAGAGCAGCAAGGCAGCAGGACAACAGCAAGGCAGCAGACCTTCTCAGAAAAGCCGTCCAGGTGAGTTCTTTGGACAGCCAGGCAGTTCTTCTTGGCAGGTTGCACGTTCTGGTAGGGTCAGAGACCCTGCTTGAATACCAAAATGTGCCTTTGAAGTAGGGGAGACTTCAAAGAGTAGCTTAGAAGTGCACAGGGTCCCCTTTCAGTTCCATCCTGACTGCCAGGGTCCCAATAGGGGGTGTGGCAGTCCTTTGTGTGAGGGCAGGATACTGTCTTTTGACGTGTGAGTGTCAGGCCCTCCACCCTCCCAGCCCAGGAAGACCCATTCAATGTGCAGATGTGTGCAAGTGGGACTGAGCATCCTGTGTTTGGGGTTTCTCTGAGTGGAATGCACAAGGGAGCTGTCAACTAATCCAGCCAGACGTGGATTGTAAGGCACAGAAGAATTTAAGTGCAGAGAAATGCTCACTTTCTAAAAGTGGCATCTCTAAAATAGTAATATTAAATCCAACTTCACTAGTCAGCAGGATTTTGTATTACCATTCTGGCCACACTAAATATGACCTTGTTACTCCTTTCAGATCAGAATCTACCACTCAAACAGTAATATGAGGGTAGCCCTAATGTTAGCCTATTAAAGGAGCAGGCCTCACAGTAGTATAAAAACGAATTTAGGAGTTTTACACTACCAGTACATATAAACTGCACATGTACATGTCCTGCCTTTTAGCTACATAGCACCCTGCCCTATGGGTTACCTAGGGCCTACCTAAAGGTGACTCATATGTAGAAAAGGGGATGTTTAAGGTTTGGCAAGTACTTTTAAATGCCAAGTCGAATTGGCAGTGAAACTACACACACAGGCCATGCAATGGCAGGCCTGAGGCATGGTTAAGAGGCTACTTATATGGGTGGCACAAACAGTGCTGCAGGCCCACTAGTAGCATTTAATCTACAGGCCCTGGGCACATATGGTGCACTTTGCTGTGGTCTTACAAGTAGATTAAATAAGCCAATTGGGTATTAACCTATGTCACCATGTTTTAAGGCAGAGAGAATATGCACTTTAGCACTGGTTAGCAGTCGTGAAGTGCGCAGAGTCTTAAAACCAGCAAGAACAGTGTCCAAAACGTGGAGGGAGGCAGGCAAAAAGTTACGGGTGACCACCCTAAGGCTGTCAGGTCTAACAGGTATGAATATTGTGAGTTTTTAAACATTACATTTTTTGTGCAAGTCAGTGTGTGTATGTGTACAAGTTATGGATTGTGCTCTGGGAGAATATCAGTTGTTTTTCAGTCTTACTCTGTAACCATGATTCCACCACCTCCCAGGCAACATAATAAAAGAAAGTTAGAGGGGCATGCAGACCCTCCCAAGGGTCCTTAGGACCACTACCTCCACAGAACAACATTAAATAAATATATGGGGGGGGTCATGACCCCCCCATGGGGACAACCACCTCCCCAGTGCAACATAATAGCAATAGTTAGGGGGCCGTGCAGACCCCCTGGGCCACAAGGACCTTCACGTTCCTGGGGCTTCAAGATGAAAAAAGCAGGAGGTGCACAGACTTCCCGGGCCACAGGGACAACCACGTCCCTGGGGCTACAACAATTAAATGAAGTGGGGGCCCCCCAAGGCCCGGCCAGGTGTTCAAGGGTGCCCTGTCTCCACGAAGGACACCCAGTAAAGATGTATGGGGACTGCAGGGTGCCTCAAAGCCCCCCACAGTCACAGCCATCTCCTTGCCTCCTCAGGGACCCAGCATTACTCCTGAATGCAGGGAGCTGCTACAAATAGCAGCTTTCTGTGTGCGCGAGATATCATTTCAAGTTTTCCCTGCCTTCATGTCTGGGGCAGGCCAAGAGATGAACTCTCCACTTTCAGTAAGTGGGAACACTTATAAAGCTCCATCTTGCTAGAAGCAGAGTGTTTGCTTTTGTTGGGTGGGCCCTGTCACAGTTCCCGCTGAGCAAAATACAATAGCTACCTGCTGAGGGGGGAATCTCTGGAGGTAGCAGGAGGTGGCCCTGGGGGGGTGGAGGCCCCCAGGGCCATATGTGGATAAGGAGGGGGCTGCATGGCCCACTCATATATTGTTAATAAAGGTATTGGCCTCAGGGGGGTCGTGGTCCCCAAGGACCAAGGCGGTCTGCACGGCCCTCCGTCATATTTTAATTGCAGCCCCAGGGAGGTGGTGGTCCCCAGGGTTTAGTGGAGCCAGACAGGCCCCCTGCTTTATTTCTGTATTGTGGCTCTGGGGAGGTGGTGTTCCCCAGGACCTGTGGGATTTCATGCACCCTCCATACAAAATTTGTTTTAGCTCCGTGTCGAGGGGTTGTTCCCGGGTCCTGGGGGTCTGCAAGGCCCGCGTATGTGTTATGTTGCTGCCACAGGGAGGTGGTCGTCCCCAGGACCAAGGGGTTCTGCACAGTCCCCCACCTATATAATAAAATTTAGCCCCAGGGAGGTGGTGGTCCCTGGGGCTTCAATAACTCCTTTGGGTGTCAGGACCTGGCCCACCTGGGGACTAATTAAACTAGAAGTGCAGTGCTCTGCACTCTTTTATTTCAAATTCTTGATGTATCATTGGCTACAGTTATGGATTTCACTGTGAATATACACACCCTGTCTCTTTTTCTGTCGACTGAAGCCAAGTGCCAAAATGGCTGCCAAAACTTCTTGTTTTAAGTATTGGCAGCAAATCAGATCTCAAAAGATGATCTCCATGGATCTGCAGCTTAGGTATACAATATTTTCCCTTTATTATCTTGAAAATTACTGAACAGAATTTCACCAGATAACAAAAACCATGATCTGCAGACCAACAGCTACCTTTTTACGACATTTGGTGTTATTCCTTCCAGCAGTTTGGCCTGTCCGCGTGTCCAAAGAGTCTATGGTAATTAGCTAGAAAACATACTTTCATGTCCCCCCTCCCCCTTTTTCTCGGCCCCACACTTGACGGATCATTGCAGAACTTTCGATGTTCATCAAGACCAAAAGGGGCACTTTTAAAAAAAACATTTTTGAAGATTCAGCAAGCAGTGCCAAAGATATAGGAAGGCCAAAAAACGCTTTTTCATGGAAACTTGGTCCTAACTATAACTACCTACTAGTGACTGCCAGTAGTTAATATATGGTTTATGTTAATTAATATTTTTTCTACATTCATGTGATTACTAATATATGTAATGTGTTTGAACTGAAGTACGTTCCCTATTCTTCCTTAGACTGCAGTAGGAAAGGTAAAATTAACCTCTTTGTAGTTCAACAATTCCCTATTGTTGCACTGTTTGGTGTAAGAATAGTAAGTTTCACCCCCTTGAAAGTAAGTGATTTCCATACTGTTGCAGAAACTGTACTGTGAATAGTACATTTTACCCCTTTAAAGTCCAAAACTTCCACTACTGTGCGCTGACTCGAGTAAGAATAGTACATTTTACCTCTCCAAAATGTAATGCTTTCCCTACTGTTACACAGACTGGAGAGGGAATAGTAAATGTTACCCCTCCAAAGACTAACACTTTCTCCACTGTTGCACTGACTGGAGTGGGAACAGGGAATTTCTCTCTTCAGAAATCCAGTGATATCCCTACTAATGCACAGACTTGAGTGGAAATAGTAAATTTTACCCAAAATCCAACGCTTTCTCTACTGTTAAATTGTTTGGAATGGAAACAGTACATTCGAACCAAATTGTTTGGAATTGGAACAGTACATTTAACCCCTCCAAAGTACAACACTGTCACTACTGTTATTTAGACATGAAGGAAAATAGTACATTTCACACTTCTGAAGTCAAACACTTTCTCTACTGTTTCAGTGAGTGGAGTAGGAATAGTTATTTTGCCCCTCTGAAGTCCAACACTTTCCCTACCTACTATTGTGGTGGAAATAGTATATTAAATATTCTTAGACACCAATAGTTTTCATGCTATTGGTTAATCATTATTTAGCATTAATTAATACATTTTATAATATTTTTTTATTTTTATTTAATGTTATAGTGTTTTAGTAAATGTTTTTTTTTATTTTTAACATTTTATTTAGTTCATAAATTAATATATTTTTTGTTTTTTGCTATTGAAATGTTTATATTTTTTATGTTTAGTGGTGTCATCAGTGATGTCATCAATGATGTCATTTGAAATGTCATCAGTGATGTCATAAATGATGTCATAGAACATGCCATAAGTGATGTCACATGTGAGGACATAAGACAGTGCATGGCTGAAGCAGATGTTATAGTTAGTGCTGCTAACTATAATTGGTGAATTTCTGTGATTTCTTAGTTCAAAACGTTACCGTTGACACTGAGACATTCACCTAACTCTAATGTTACTTTAGCCTTTGTTTTTTTTAGTGAATTTCTAAGGTGCAATCAAAAACATACATTTTTATTACACCTAACTTTAACGATACTTTAAATTTTGTTTTTTTCAGTGAATTGCTAGATTTGTTTAACAATGATAAGTATTAATGAATTACCATACTTTAAAGCAACCCCCTGCTGTGCACAACTTTTGGCCGTGTGTGGCCCATACTGCACACAGCATTTGCCCATGCACAGTGGGTGGTTGGCACTATGGACTGGCCCTAGGAAACCCATCCCCCAGGGCCACTCATTAAAATGAAAGGTCAGGTGCCATTTCGAAGGGGGCAGACGGTAGGCAGCCCCCTCTCTGGGCCTATTTCAGCTGTGGGGACCCTACCCCCTCTCTGGGCTGATTTTGGCCCCAGGTACCCCAATACCCCCAAAAAAATCATCCCTGTAGGAAGGCTTCCCGGAGCCTCTAATGGGTGAGCTCGAGGGGCACGCGTCACCCTCCCAAATAAATAGTTTTTCATCCTGGGTTAGGCTCCCTGGGGGTTTCAGCATATAGAGATGTTGCCTGACTGCCATTTTTCTACAAGAGTCTTTTCGGATCGCAGTAATTTTTATAATTTTATTTCTGCCCTATTTTTAAATTGGTGATCTCACGAGAGTCTCTTTTTTTTCCGAGTTTCTTTATTGGCTTCATAGGAGGAATATTCTACATCAAAAGTCCATTGATACAGTACAAGCACGAGTTACCACAATACTTGAGCAATGAACAAATCCATATTTATCCCCCACCCACTCATGCTGCTTAATTGTTGCAGGATACATTTTCATGTTGTAATCTTATTACTCATAAAGAAACAACTGGGACATCAACTGAGCTCTGCGTCAGCAATCCAAGAATGTGTGGTCATTGGTTCGCAGTCCAGGTGAATGAATAATCTGGACCTTGCAATCATGTATCATCTCTCCAACATTATTCGTTCCACTTAGAATCCTGCACTGATTCCTCCCTCAAGGTCCCCCTCAGCCACTCCTGCCCTTTGTCTATCTCATAGCTCTGTCACCATCAGTGCCCAGGCAGCGAAATCATCTTCCAATCGCTCATCTTTTCTTACATGCTTCATTCTGATTACGTCCCTCATTGCTCATTCAAACATATCTCTAAGCCAATCAGCGTAGCTGGGGGGGTTGTACACTCATTAATTTAATGGTGATGTGCCTTTCCGCCAAAAGCAGACCGAACAGAAGGAACTAGTGGCTGAGTTTCTTTTTCACTGGGGTCCGGATGAGTCCCAGCAGTACCATTTGTGGAGAACGTGTGCCTCCCATTAAATCGCCTTATTTAAAGTCTCTAACACTATTGTCCAGTATGGCACAATCACAGAACATTGCCACACCACATGCACAAAATCTGCCACAGGAGAATCACATCAAAACATCAAGATGAGCAAGTGGCATATATCTTCTGTACAGTAGTAGGTGCAAGGTATGCCTGGTGTGTAAAGTTGTACTGTGTCAGCTTAAAGCATGCATTAGAAATCGCTGTGCGGGCCCCTTCATGAACCTGTTCCCATGCTTGGGTGGTGAGTGACTCGCCCAGTATGTGTTCCCATTTCTCCTGTGCCTTGGGCACATTTTTTGGCAGGTCTGCTCTCAGTGTGCGATAAAGATGTGAGATCAGTCTGCATGCCCCACCCAATGTGAGCAGCCCAGCCAATGTCTGTGAGGGCATTGGTTCCTCAGGGAAAAAAGGCCATATCTCTTGTGCTGTCGCCGGTATCTTAACATATCGCAGTTATTGCCTGGGATCTAACGTAAATAATCCTCCTGCGTCTACCCATGTGATGAATTGACCACCGAGATATAAATCTCCCAGGAATCTGCAGCCGCCATCTCCAATGTTGCACAGATATCATCTCAGGTATTCTCTCAAATGGTTGTAGCACCCAGATTGGTATATCTCACTCATATGATGCACATCGTATGACTCATAACTGCCCATTCACAAACCTGGCACCTACATTAACATCTACAATTTCTTTTTACAATATAATTGTACTCCTCTGTAGTAAGTCATTGGTCGAAAATTACCTCTAATATCTTCACTTGCCTCTTAATTGGTACTTTAACATCTCCAATTTGAATGTGAGTTTATTGTTGCCTAGTTTCTTAAAATAGGTCCTTGTGCTGATTCAACATCCAGTTGGGGAGTCTTCACAGGTATCCGGGAGCCACGAATAGTGGATCCAGAAGAGGCAAGTCTGTAGAGGAACCTTTCATGAGATTTTTTTCCCAGTTGTCACCTTCGTCGAGCCACTGGACAAGTGTTGTGAATGAGCTGCAAAGTAGTAAAAATCCACATTGAGGTGTTCAAGTCCTCCCCTCTCCCATGTTTGTTTGAGCATAGAGAGCCCTATGCTTTTCCTTTAATAGACTCGCAGCAATTGTGTAATCAAACTATCTATTGCCATAAAATACGTCTGGGGTATTTCATACATTGTGTTTTGTATTCACATCTGAGAAGCATCACTATTTTAGCGATGACCGTTTACCCATCAGTGATAAAGGGAGGTGACTGAAGCCCTTAAACCATGCACTATGCCAATGCTGAGATCAAGAAATATTTGTTTTGTGCGGGTGATCCAGACCTCAAGCTATCTCACACCCTCCTCACCCCACAGGAGTCCCAGCACTGGGAGTGACTCCATCCACAACCCCACTAAGCTACCAATCAACAACAGCTAAGATTTGTGAACATTAACAAGAGACCGTACACCTCTCGGAAGGTTTGCAGCACATGCAGCATCACAAGGACCGAGGCCACCGGGTAGGTCATATATATCAGGGCATCATCAGTGTACAGGGACACCACATGCATTATGTCCACTACTGCAGTTCCCCAGGGACCCAGCTCACGGCGCAGCAAAGCTGCCACAGGTTTTATAGCCAAGGCGAAAAGTAAGGGGGATAACGGGCAACCCTGATTGGTACCCTGTACAGTGCAAATCTTTCAGACACAGTAACACCTGTCCGTACCCTGGCACCCGGGTCAATACATAACAATTTGAACCATGCTATATATTTGGGACTAAGTCCCAATTTTATCCAGGATGGGCCATAAGTACTTCCAGTCAATGGAGTCAAATACCTGCTCGATGTCCAAGAGGGACAAAGCATAGTGACCCTCTTATAGGTGTGGGGCATGAAGGGTTTTGAAACAACCTGTGAAGACTGTACTTTGTCCTTCTCTTTGGTATAAACCCACACTGATCCATTTGAATCAATGAGGTTAAATGTGGGAGCAACTGTGTTGCCAATACACCACTCAATATTTTAATAAATACATTTAAAAGCGAAATTGGGTAGTAAGACGATGCGATCCCTGGGTCTTTGCTGGGCTTCAGTACTAAAACCACCAGGGCCTCGCACATAGTGGAGGGCAATTGTCCCCATTGTAGTGCTTTGTGATACACCTCCAACAATTTTTCTACAATCTCTTCTGCATACTTTTGATAAAATTTGGTCGGAAGACCATCACCTCCCGGAGTTTTAGCGGGTTTTAGTTGCTTTAATGCAGCCCGTATTTCCTCCCTAATAATTGGACTATCCATGGCAGTTCCATCCTCATCCCTCAACCTGGGAAGGTCATTTCTATCAAGGAACTCTCTCCCATAATCGCCCAGTCACGGACCACCTCCTCAATAGGTGGTGGAGAGATTGGCATGAAACACTTCATTAATCATAATTTGAGAGTAAACAAATGTTCCAGACTGATCTCGCAGAGACAACACCGGATCCCGGGACTCCTGCTCTTTAAGCAGTTGTGCTAGCCTTGCCTCAGTTTTGTGCCCCTCTGCGTTCAATCGCTGTTGGTATTCTGTGTGAGTGTGTTTCTCCACTCTACACCAGTCATCTAGAAGGTCTTTATAGGTTTGCTGACATTCCCCGAGGTGCTGTGGTTGGACGCGGAGTGTTTTTTCTATGTCTAGTACATTGATTTCCTTCTGGGATAGGTCCTGTTCTAACTGTCGTCTAACACCATATGAGGTCTTAAGGCAAATCCCTCTGATTACCACTTTTATCCCCCCCCAAGTTGTGACCCCTACTTCTGGAAGTGCCCCAGTTTTCACAGAAATAATGAGACAGATCCTCATGGATTGTGGTAGTAAATGGTGGGTCTGAAAATGCCTCCATGGGTAATCACCACACGGTACCACGGGGCATACACAACCCTTCTCCAGGCTCATCAACAATGGAGAGTGGTCTAAGGGGTAGCATGCCAAATAAGTAACATCTTTCACTCGCTGTGTCAGACCAGTTGATATAAGCAGTATTCCAGGTGGCTATGCATCCCTGCAGCTGGCGTGTAACATGAGAATACCCATGAGTCGGGATGTCAAACTCGCCAGACCCCTCAGTTTCCTGTAATATGTGTTTTCATGTTCCCCCGTGGTGACTCTTGGTCATGCATCCCATCAAGGACACAACTGCAGTCTCCCCATAACACTATGGCCCTCATTACAACCCTGGCGGTCGGTGATAAAGCGTCGGTAATACTGCCAACAGGCCGGCTGTAAAAAAAAATTTATCACGACCATAGCGGAAACCGCCAACACAGACAGCCACTTTAACACTCCGACCGCCACAGCGGTAGAAACAAACACTGCAGCGGTAACCGCCAACAGACAGGCAGAAGACAATGTACCGCCCACACTATTACAAGGCACCAATCCGCCAGCTTGTACGGGGCAGTACCAACGCCATCAAAAGCACGGCAGAAACAGGACTTGGAAGGGAAACCACTCACCTCTCGACACCCAACGAGGAACCAGGACGCCATGGAGCCCAAGTTACAGGTTTTACCAATGTTGGTTTACCTCCTCATCTACCAGGAACATCAAAGACGGCGGCGACGATGACAGTGAGTACTGCACCTAGTACACAGGGGAGGGAGGGAAGAAAAAGAGAGTGACACACACGCAACACGCAACACCCCCACCCACAACAACATACACACACACATCCAATTAGATTACAGATACACCTGTCAACCCCTGGAAGAACGCAAGGACCAAATTAAAAGAGTTTAACAAGTGTAATAATCGAACAATCAGGTAGCCCAAGAGAACTTAAAATCATCATTATATACAAATATTTACAGCAAGTACACAAGTCCGTACACTGTCCCATTAAATGTCCGTGGACCAGTGGTCCCAAAAAGCATGGATGAAGCCCACACATGACACCTGCCTCAAAACGGAGAGAACACTGCAGGGGCATTAGGTCGAAAAAAACACAGGCACCTCAGGGGTGAAGGGGAGGGGTGGCACCTCAGCCGGAAGATGGTACTACGCCACTGCTCCTCGAGGGGGCACCATGCACACTGCTTGCTCCTGGGGAGTGCAAAGCCACAGTCTCTCAAGTGGGTGGTTTGCCCACTTCTTGATCCTGGGGAGTCCAAAGCTACAGTCTCTCAAGTGGGTGGTTTGCCCACTGCTTGGTCCTGGGGAGTACAAAGCCACAGTCTCTCAAGTCCCTCAAGTGGGTGGTTTGCCCACTGATTGGTCCTGGGGAGTGCAAAGCCACAGTCTCTCTAGAGGATGCTGTTTTCCACTGGTTCTGGAGGGGGCCTGGTGCCCAGAGTGCTTCATCCTGCCAAGGACTGGGGTAGTGGATGCTGTTCTCCACTGGTTCTGGAGGGGGCCTCGCGCCCAGAGTGCTTCATCCTGCCAAAGACTGGGGTAGTGGCTGCTGTTCTCAACTGGTTCTGGAGGGGGCCTGGTGCCCAGAGTGCTTCCTCCTGCCAAGGACTGGGGTAGTGGATGCTGTTCTTCACTGGTTCTGGAGGGGGCATGGTGCCCAGTGATGCTGCACCAGCAGTGTAGCAGTTCTATTTCCCTCACATGGGTGTCTGAGCCAAGAGATTTACCGGTAACAGGTAGCATGATACTCCATGGAGGCAGAGCCACACTCCTCCTTGCGACGACTAAGGCTGCAAACTGCTGGAAGTGTCTGTGCTGGTGGTGGTGCCTCATGTAGTGTGTGCAGGGTCCAGGACGTCTCCTGCAGGCTCGGATGCCTGCCCACTGGGGACGCTGCTGATGTCCGCTGTAGTGGCACTGGCTGGGCACGTCGTGGGGCAGGTGGCGGTTGCTGCGGCGGTGTCTGCGGCGGAGAGGCTGCCGGTGGTGCAGGTGTCTGCACTTGTGGAGGGAGACACCAGGCCGTCTCCTGCAGCCTCGGAAGGCTGCCCACTGGGGATGATGCTGGTGACTGTACTTGAGGCAGTTGCCGTGCAGGTGGCGGTGCAGGTGGCGATGCAGGTAGTGGTGCAGGTGGCGGTCGTTGCGGCGGTGCCCACCGCGGTACAGGTTGCTGGGCTGTCTTGCGAAAGGGGCGACACCAGTCCTTCACCCTGAGGCTCCATGCCCTGAGCTGACTTCCCTTTGCTCTTGTGTCCCTTCCCCACCTTGGAATTCACTGCTGGGACCTTGGCACTGTCCTCTTTGGTTCTGGAAGAGGCCTTGCTGAGTGGTTGGTGCGGCTTTTCTCTTCTGCATGCTGGCCCCTTCTTTACCTTGTCAGGTGGCGGAATAGGGTGGTCCTTGGCTTCACTAGGTGGCACACTGGTAGCCTTGATGGGCCCCCCCTTCGATGTTCCCGGACTTGCAGGGACCACACTGGATGAGGATTTGGGGGCTGAGGTGCTGGTCAGGGCTCTAGACAACCTGGCCCTCGGGGAAGGATGGGGGGGTATAGGGAAGAGGTCAATGCTAGCCAGGAAAAGTTTCTTAGACACACTGGGATGGGAAGATGGAGGGGGTTTGGGAGTGGAGGAAGAGGTAGTGGTTGTAGGAGGTGTACGTCTGCTGAGTTTGGGTGAAGGTGAAGGTGCATGGGTTGGAGGCTGTTGTAAGGTGGATGGCTGTTGAGTGGGTGTGTGCCGACGATTGTGTACTTTGGGAGGAGGGCTCACAGACACACTGGAAGACGGGGACGTGTGAATGGTGGTGGGGATGGTGATTGCACGTGAGCGGTGTGTAGTCATGGGTTTGCTGGTGATGGAGGTAGTGGCTGAGGATGTAGTGCATGCAGGTGTGAGTAGAGATGAGGCTGGGAAGAAGGTGGAGGACGTGGAGGAGGGAACACAGTAGAGGCAGTGGATGTTGGTGTGTCTGCCTGGGTATGGTGCTTGTGTGAGTGCCTGTGGGATATGTGGTGCTTATGTTTGCCTGAGCTACTTTTGTGTGTTGATGTGTGTGCATGCTGGTCTGATGATGTGCTTGGGATAGGCTGAGGTAGAGGGGATTGGGTCTGGGTAGTGGACGTTGGAGGGGGGAGGCTGGACACAGGGACAATGGCTGCCATCAGTGCTGAGGCTAAAGCCTGAAATGCTCTCTGTTGGTCCACCACGCCAGAATGAATGCCCTCCAGGTATGCATTTGTTTGCTGCAAATGCATCTCAACACCCTGGATATCATTCAAAATGGTTGACTGCCCAACAGTGAGGGATCTCAGGAGGTCCATAGCCTCCTCACTGAGGGCAGCATGGCTGACTGGGGCAGGGCCTGAGGTGCCTGGGGCGAAGGAGATGCCCACCCTCCTGGGTGAGTGGGCACGGGAAACACGCTGAGGGGGTGCTGGGAGGGCAGTGCTGGTAGGGGGGGGTGGCTGTACCTGTTGGTGTGGTGGGCACAGATGTGCCCGCCACCGCAACGGAGCTCCCATCAGAGGAGGAGTCGCTGACGATGACGCTGGTGTCCCCTCCTGTCCCCGTCGTGGAGATCCCCTCGCCCTCCGTCCCACTGGTGCCTTCAGACTCCGTACATTCACCCTCCTGGGCCATGTGTTTTGCAGCTTCCACCTGCTCCGGTGCCACTGCTCCTCCGCCAGATGATGCTAATGAACACAAGGACAGGGTGACAAAACAAAAAGGGGGGGAAAGACAGAGAAGACACATGGTCAATGCCAGCAACACCACTATCGTTGGCGGACACAACAAACAGGGAGCAGCCCTATGCACTAGCCCATGCACTAAAGGTTCTTAGTATATGCCTAACCCCATTTGCTGCACACCTGGAACCCACAGGAGCCTGACTAATTGTAGATGGCCACTACCACTATTGGGGTTGGAGTGGCACAAAGTCTGCCTAACAAGGGACCTACCCTAGCAAGGTCTCCCTGGCCTAGGGAAACCCACAGCCTACATCTCCCACCCAGACACCTCGTAAAGCGTGCAGAGTCAGCTGAATGAGACTGTACTCACCCCCTTGTGGCTGCTGTGAAGCCCTCAAGCGCCCATTCAACTCTGAACATGCCACCGCCAGGATCTGGAACATCAGGGGGATCATGGTGAGATGGGCACCCCTTCCACGTTGGGAGGCCATCCCCAGGTGGGCCTCCGCCATCTTCTTGCTCCAGCAGCGCAGGTCCTCCCATCTCTTGCGGAAGTGGGTGCTCTGACTATGATAGACCCCCGGGGTCCGCACTTCATTGGCGATGGCACACCAAATACCCTTCTTCTGGTGGGTGCTGACCTAGAGGAAAGGTAAAGTAAGAATGGAACTTACTCCCCCTTACACTTCTCCTTACTCATTGCCCACCAGTTCTACCCATGCCCTGAAACACATACACTGACCATCCTCACATGCAGGCCATAGCCCCCCAAACATGTATCTTCCGTCCAGACCACTCCATACATTCATGTCACAACGATCATGCTCACAGTGTACTCACCTGTTTGTCTGGAGGACCGTAGAGTAGCGTGTACCACCAGTTTGTCCAACTCCTCTGCGGTGAAGGCAGGGGCTCTTTCCTCAGACACATGAGCCATTGTTGCTTCCAGACTGAGGTCACAGCAGCACTTGCAGTGTAGGTCCTCTCCTGTTGAAGGTCAGGTATCAAGTGAGTGAACAGATAGAAAATGGCGGTCACGTCTGCGGCGGTGCATTCTGTCACCGCCGGCGTGCATCGTCATTGGCTCCTGGAACCCATAGGGCCCAATGATAACCAATGCTGAATTGCTCGGCGGTCTTCGACCACCTACCGCGACGCTGCACAACACCAGCGCAGTTACCTCATTTCCCCTTGTCCCTCCTGACAGGTCAGGCAGCTGCCATTTCAGGAGGGGCACATGGCAGGGCACCTAACTGCGTCACAGCACATTTGGGCAGGAATACGGACAGACAGCGCCACACACCGATTAAATCACAATAGTGCAAAACACCCTTGTGCAAACTATGTGGTACATGACCTTCTGCTCACCATTCTCCTCCATAGGGCACATCCGCTGGAGCAGATGATGAGATGGCATTATCCCCCTGGTGAACCTGTCGACAATGGAAGACAGACACATCATTATCACCTACAGACTTGATCGTGCCACAATCCAAGAACTGTGTGCTCATTTGGAGCCTGACCTGATGTCAGCTATCCGCCAGCCCACAGGTATCCCCCCTTTAGCGCAGGTCCTGTCAGTTCTCTATTTCGTGGCCAGTGCTTCCTTACAAACAATAGTGGCCATGGCATCAGGCATGTCACAGCAAATGTTCTCTAACGTGTTGACCAGAGTGTTGTCTGCCCTGCTGAAACACATGCGCAGCTACATCGTTTTCCCCCAGGTGGAGGATTTGCCCACAGTGAAAGATGACTTCTATGGCCTGGGACATATCCACAACATCATTGGTGCCATTGATGGTACACATGTGGCATTTGTCCCCCCCCCTCCCGCAGGAATGAACAGGTGTACAGAAATTGTAAAAGCTACCATTCCATGAATGTGCAGATGGTGTGATTGACAGACCAGTACATCTCTCGTGAATGCCAAGTATTCTGGCTCAGTGCATGATGCTTACATTTTGAGGAATAGCAGCATCCCTTATGTGATGGGGCAACTCCAGAAGCACCGTGTGTGGCTAATAGGTGAACCCAAGGTCCCAACACAGTATGAATAGGTGTCTGGGTATGGGATAGTCCCCAAGGGTTGGTGTATGTCTAACAGATATCCCTCGACATTTGCAGGTGATTCTGGTTACCCCAACCTGTCATGGCTACTGACCCCATTGAGGAATCCCAAGACAAGGGCAGAGTAACACTACAATGAGGCACATGGGCGAAGTAGGAGGATTATAGAGCGGACTTTCGGCCTCCTGAAGGCCAGATTCCGGTGCCTCCATTTAACAGGTGGCTCCCTATACTACTCACCGAAGAAGGTGTGCCAGATAATCGTGGCATGCTGTATGTTGCACAACCTGGCTTTGCGACGCCAGGTGCCTTTTCTGCAGGAGTATGGGCCTGATGTTGGTCTTGTGGCAGCTGTGGAGCCTGTGGACAGTGAAGAAGAGGAGGCAGAAGAAGAGGATATTGACCACCGAAACAACATCATCATGCAGTATTTCCAGTGAGACACAGGTAAGAGAATGGCACTGCTCCTCTCATCTCAGACTACTGTAGGACATTGTATAAGTCTGCCTTTTTACCTCTCTGTATGGACCCTGACAGTTCACTTTAGCTTTCCTTTTCACAGATCTGGGTACCACATTCTGCCTTCTGCTATGTTCACTGCTGCCCAACAACTGTCATACTTTGGTATTTGCAAATGAACATTAACATTGATATTTGTCAAAGAGGTTGTAATAACATATTTGTGAAAGTACAGACTGACTCCAGATTGTTTTGTGATTTAAGGGTGTTATTTAAGTGCTAATAAGTGGAGGGGGATGTGCAATGGGCTGGGGTGATGGTGGAGGAATATCCATGGTAGAGTCCAGTCTCTTTGGCTCACAGGTGCATTGTCCAAGGGGGCATAGGAAGTGGAGCAATGGCAGTTCAAGGTGGTCAAGGTGACATAGTGGGACAGAAGGGTGACAATCAGGAGAGTCTTATTTCCTGGCAGGAGTCTTGGCAATGTTCTCTGTCTTGTGCCTGGATCGCAGGGACCATTTGCGGAGTGGTTCTCCTTCTGCGGTGGTGGGGTGCGGGTGGCCTGTTGGTCCTGTGGCGGGACCTCCTGTCCACTAGCACCGGCGGACGTGGAGGGATGTTCATCGTTCGGGCTGGTGTCAGTGGCCCGGTGGTATGCCACTGTCTCCCTCATGGTGTTGGCCATGTCTGCCAGCACCCCTGCTATGGTGACCAGGGTGGTGTTAATGGACTTCAAGTCCTCCCTGATCCCCATGTACTGTTCCTCCTGCAGCCGCTGGATCTCCTGAGACTTGGCCAGTACCGTGCCCATGGTCTCCTGAGAATGGTGGTATGCTCCCATGATGTTGGAGAGTGCCTCGTGGAGAGTGGGTTCCCTGGGCCTGTCCTCCCCCTGTCACACAGCAGTGCCCCCAGCTTCCCTGTTGTCCTGTGCCTCTGTCCCCTGAACCGTGTGCCCACTGCCACTGACCCCAGGTCCCTGATCGTCCTGGGTTAGTGGGTTTGCCTGGGGTCCCTGTAGTGGTGGACACACTGCTGATTGACGTGTCCTGGGGACAGTGGCATGGGCCTGCTGGGTGGGTGCGGTGGTGGTGTTTCCTGAGGGGGGAGGTTCAGTGGTGGTTTGGGACTGTGGCAGGGGAACCGACTGTCCAGAGGTCCCTGATGGGCCGGGCTGGTCATCTTGATCCAGGCGTGCAGAGCTGCTGTCATCACTGTGGGCCTCTTCTGTGGGGGGACTGGATATGGCTGGCACCTCCTGTCCGGTGACATTGGGTAGGGGTCCTGTTGGGGTGTAAATGCATAGCTAATGTATCTGTGTGTGCCATCTTGTGCAATGGGTGTGTTTCCCTCTACTCCTGTGCTTGCATTATCTCCTTGGCCCTTTTGTGAGTGGGGATTGTGTGCCCTGGTTGAGTCTCTCGACTGGACATGCTTTTGTGATGGGTGTCCATGCAGATCTGTGATGGGTGTCCATGCATTGTTGTGACATGCAGGGCTTGGTATTGGAATGTGTGGGTTGTGATAGTGGGGTATCTGTGAGGTGTTGGGGTGATGGGTGTGAGGGTAGGGGCAGGTGTTTGTGATGGCATGCAGGTGGGGTGGGGGATATAGTAGTAACGATTTGACTTACCAGAGTCCAGTCCTCCTGCTACTCCTGCGAGGCCCCAAGGATGCATGATCGTCAAGACTTTCTCCTCCCATTTTGTTAGTTGTGGGGGAGGAGGCTGGGGTCCACCGCCAGTCCTCTGTACTGCTACCTGGTGTCTGGATACCACAGAATGCACCTTCTCCCGTAGGTCGTTCCACCTCTTCCTGATGTCATCCTGTGTTCTTGGATGCTGCCCCACTGCGTTGACCCTGTCAACAATTCTCCGCCATAACTCCATCTTCCTTGCAATGGATGTCTACTGCATCTGTGATCCGAATAGCTGTGGCTCTACCCGGATGATTTCCTCCACCATGACCCTGAGCCCCTCCTCAGAAAACCTGGGGTGTCTTTGAGGTGCCCTGATGTGGTGTGGGTGATGTGTGAGGTGATAGTTGATGTGATGTGTGCTATGATGTGTTGGGGTGTGTTTTTAGAGGTGCGTGGATGGTGTATGAGTGATGGTATTGTGTGCCTCTGGATGCTGGTGTTGTCTTTGCTATTCTCTCTCTCTGCTTCTTCCAAAAATGTTGTTGTAAGGGGTTGTGGGTAATGTGGGTGTGTGTTTTATAATGTTGTGGGTGTGTGGGTGTGGTGTGTGTATGTGTGTCAGTTGTGTGTTTTGTAAAATGTCTCACAGTCATTAGGAGCATACACATTCAAACATTCACAACTCATACCCTTCCAAGTCACGCATCTCCAAGTCAAGTACCAGCCATCCAGATCCATAATGTGTCTCCTGTAATGGAAGGGTACCATAGAAGCCACCCATATTAGTGAGCCTCGGGCATACCCAGAATATGCATATAATTGTCCACACCAGGGCTCACAGAGGCTAAGAATACAATCTTCCCACACATGCGTCTCCTGTAGGAATGCCACGGAGGCCCCATAGCACTTTAAGTATGCATAGGCCCTCTACCATTTCACCAGCTGGGTGCCTCCCCTGACATTCCATGCCAGAAATTTAAACACTTTATCCACCATAATCATCACATTTTAGCACCATATCTTCACTAACCAGCCCAGATTTGATGTCCCCAAACCTCTCTCCCGGGCCCCGCAACATGAGGTTGCAGTGTTCCCATCCATATAAGCAGCATGTGTCCAGTATAACAGTGAATTCAACTTCTCCTCCCAACTTCCCCCAGCCTTTGGGCTGTAGACCAAACACACACTGCCTAAACATAGACAGTGCAGAAACTAGCATTTCCCACCCCATTCCCCCTGATACTATAAACAGCTTAAAAAGACAGATGTTCAAAAAATGACAGAAGTAAATGCTGCACAAGGAGTCAGTATGCCATTGGGGCTGGAAGGCAGTGGTTCTCATTCAGCTCTGCCAGTGCCTGTGCCCCTTAAAACCTTTTGTTTAGCCAACCTTATATAATAAGAAACAGATACAATCATAAACTTCTTCCCCCACAGCCCGTCCCCTTGTATAACAGCGATATGACCCAGTGGCAAAAATAAGAGCCAACAAGCAATCCTTCAAGGATAGTTCAATTAGTTCCACCAGGAGTAACACAAAGTTCACTCTCACTAATCAGAAAATGGTGGTCACAGCACAACAGGCACCACAGCACTAGACAGTCTTTTGGACTTGCACAGCATTGTAGTCTCACGGCACTGCTCTACAGGTCTCACTGTGGACCGCCGTCTGTGCTATCTGTGCCTAACCCAGGGCTTCCTTGTTGAACCTGGAAGGACATCCGGGAGTCCAGCACCATCTCCGTGTCTCTGAGGATGCCATCTGAACACACCACAATTCGGCCAAAAGGGCCTTCAACCCCGGAGGACTTCCATCCATTTTTTTATTTCTTTAATAATGCTGAGTGATAGTTCTACACTATTGAGGAAGGTGTTTCATCACCACATTGATTTTGAATGGGAGCTCCAGGACAATGTATCCATCCGGTCACTGGCCTTAGCAGCTGTAAAATAAATATAAATGTACCTTTCCATTATTCACAACATAGAGCTTTGCTGAAAACATCAGGCTGTAACACAGATTAAGGTTGCATAGCCTTTTCTTAACATCCAGATATGTTTTTCATTGGTTTTGAACCTTCTGGGAAAAGTCCCGAAAGATTGATACTTGTCACCCCTCAAAATCCATTGGGCCTTTAATATGGGTGTTCTGAAAAATTGTGTTGTGGTCCCTACAGATGTGTGTTAGTGGCACGCAGCGGGGCACAAGGATTCTGTTAAGGGACCGGCGCTCGATGTGCCCTCTCGATTGTGAAGATTTTCAATAATTGTGGTAGGCTCATACTTTTAATGATCCAATCTTCCAAGAAGAGCTCTACAGAAGGGCCTTCTGCCCTCTCACCGAAGGCCATAAATCACAGGTTATTTCTTCTAGACCTTTTTTCAAAGTCTTCCAGTGATTCCCCAGTCCTCGCTGTCAGTTATTGTAGTGAGAATATAATGTCTCGTAGGGTGGCTGCTTCCTGCTGCAGCTCTCCTACATTTGTTTCTGTGGTGGTCACACGGTCAGTGACACCTTGGAGGTCCACTCTGAGGAGATTGACATCAATGGCCACCAAGTCTATCTTGGTGGCCAGCTCAGTGGAGGAACCCTTGATGGCCTCCATCAGGTCTGCCAGTGGAAGGGCACGGCTAGACTGCTCATTGATCTGTGCTCTCTGGCCAGTCAATGATCTCACACCAGTTTTTTCCATTGGAGGGACCCATCTGTGAGTAGTTCACAAATGTATTGGACTGGGCCCACCATGGCCCCTTATCTTTCACCATGGTGATCAAACTTGGGCTTCCAGGTGTTCACTCCACTGTGATCCTTCATAGTTGTTTCAACCCCAGACTCCCGGTCCTTGCAATGATGGTGGCTTGCTCTTGCTGTCACTAAGAGGGTATCAACTGGTCAGCCCGCAAGAGCAGCTCCCATGTAGGTCCAACCAATTATTGCAGAAAGAATTCAGGGGTCTAAGGCCCTCAGAATAACTTTCTCCATTCCTTGAGTAGTAGAAGACTAATGTCTCTCCAGGCCCATAGGTGACCATACATGAGGTGGCAAGTGTTGTTCCTGGTCCCCTCACTCACTGTCTCATTCACCAAACATACAATGGGTGCCTAAGTCCTGCAGTACTGTCCCAGAATGACAGTCTATCAGGTACTCAGGCACGAGACATGCCTGCGTATCTGCTGCTCTCCTCCGAGGCAGGCACTGCTCAGCTCTTTCAGGGACTGATGCCCCGAATCAGTGGTCTGTCACCAAAGACAGATTTGGTCTCAGGGTCTTCCTGATAAGTCTTCTTGAATTAAAGAGATGCTACTGATGGAAGTCTCCCCCAGGGCCCTGCCATCACTGTGCACATTTACTTTTTGTGTTGGCTGCATGAGTGTAGGCATGAGCAATGAGTTGTCTCTGCATAGGATTCCAGCACAAGTCAGTTAGGTCCCTGAGCCATACTGCTGCCCCCACAGCCGCACATGGCCGATGCAGGCATGAAGTCAGGTTTCACCTCCCCAATCTCTTTGGTATCTACCAGGTAGCTGCCATCTGAGTTCCCCCAGTACTTACAGTGCACTGCACAGGGAGTTTCACAGTTCCTTATACAGTGGATGCCAACCACAGGGCCACTATTCCTGGCCCCAAGGGGGTTGTATTTATCTTCTGCCCTCTCAGCCATATGCCAGATATAAAAGGGGACCAAACCGGGGTCAAGACCCGGTGCCTCCACCATGTTGTGCTTCAAGGGGCAGGGCCCAGAATGGAGTGCCAACTGTGGAGGGGGGGGGGAAGCTGCAACTGCTTTCAGGTCCCTGGAGAACAAGGGTGCAGCACCGGGCCCAAGCATCTCAATCAGGTGTCCGTCCCGGTGCAGAGTTCGACCTCAAGTTCCCCCTGTCAGCATGCCGCATGTGGCATTCACTGCATTCCCCAGGTCTCCTCATCCACACCTTTCAAGCCAGGGGACAGCTGTAACAATCAAGGCCCCCAACCATCATACCACCAACAGAACTCACCTCCTTCAGGTGAACAAGAATCCCCGCACACCGTTGGGCCACAGCCAGCAGCACAGTGCAACTCCAGCCCCGGGCTACGTCAGTCCCACAGCCACGGGTAGTTCTGCCTCGTCCAGCACCAAGTGGCCCTGGGTATCTGGCTCATGCTTCACCACTCCTAGAGGTCAGCTTAACCCGAAAGGCGCCAGCAATGTCGGGTCTTCTCACACAGCCATACTCCACATCTACTAAGCAAGGGTGGGTGGCTTCTAACTATTCTCTCACAGGCCCATGCCTCACGCCAGCTGGGCCTTTCAGGTTGCTGCAGTCTCCAAGCAGCACTAGACAGCCAGCCTTGGAGTTGATCTCTCCCAACAACACCACTATCAAGATTGAGGTATTTTCAGTGCTATGACGGGTTGAGATTACACAGGATTAGTCAGGATTTTATCACAGGCTGGCCGTGAGCTAAGAGGCTCATGTCCTGTCTACCATGTTGCTTGGCCACGCCACCCCATCTCGGTGACTCTTGTGAGCCCACCCATCCAAATATTATACTAATGAGTTGCTTTTAGTGGAGTGTCATTGACTTTATTGATGTACTGCATAGTGGGGTAGAGAAGAATAGTATACAGTGGAGTGGGGTAAAGTGGAGAAGAGTACACTGGAGTGCCATAAAGTGGCATAGTGAATGGTGGAGTGGCATAGACTGGATTGGCATATAGTTGAATAGCACAGATTGGAGTGGCATACAGAGCACTGCCCCAGAATGGACTAGAGTACAGCTGACAAACATACAGTTGAGTGGCTTACTCTGTAGTGATATACACTGGAGCGGCATATATGAGAGTAGGGTAGAGTAAAACAGCATAGAGTGAAGCATCCTAGAGTGGAGTTGCATACAGTGCAATAGCATAGAGTAGATTGGTGTAGAGTGGAGTAGTATACAGTGAAGTGTCGTAGACTGGAGTGGTGTATATTGAATTTGCGTACAGTGGAGTGATCAAGAGTGGAGTGCTGTACTGTTGAATAGAAAAGATGGAGTTGCACACAAGGGAGTGTTGTATAGTAGACTGGCATAGAATGGAGTGACATAGAGTGGCTTGTGGTAGAGTGGAGTGGTGTACAGTAGAATAACCTACATGTGAGTGATGTAAAGGGGAGTGGTGTAAAGTAGAGTAGCATATAGTGGAATAGCATACAGTAAGCTACCTTACACTAAAATAATGCACAGTGGTGTAGAGTACAGTGGAGTGGCATAGACTGGAATAGTGTACAGTGGAGTGACATACACTGCAATGGTGTACAGTAGAGTGGCGTTGGGTGGAGTGGGGTCCAGTGGAGTAGCATACTTTGGAATAGCATACAGTGGAGAGGCATAGAGTGGACTGGCATAGAGTGGAGTGACATACAGTTGACAAGGGTAGAGCTGAGTGGTGTAGGCTGCAGTTGCATACAGGGGAATAGTGTATAATGGAGTGCTGTAGAGTGCATTGGTATACAGGGGAGTCATGGCGAGTTACATTGAATATAGTGTAGTGGGGTAGATTAGAGTGGCGTACAGCAGAATAGAGTACAGTGAAGAGGCAAAGAGTGAAGTTGCATTGAATGGCATGTGTTAGAGTGTTTAGGGTACAATGACGTACCATAGAGTGCAGTGGTGTAGAATGTAGTGACACACAGTGCAATGAGGTAGAATGTAGTAGCATAGAGTAGAACAGCATTGCGTCTAGTGGTATAGAGTAGAACAGCATATAGCGTAGTGCTATATAATGGAGTGGTATAGAGTGGAGTGGTGTAGACTGCAGTGACATACAGTGGATTAGCTTACAGTGGAGTTCTATCCAATGAAATAGTGTACAGTTGAGTGGCATACACTAGAGTGTTGGACAGTAGAGTGTAGTACTGTGGAATACTGTATAGTAGGCCAGCATACAGTGGAGTAGTGTACAGTGTAGTGTGGTAAAGTGGAGGGACATGGAGTCAAATAGCATAAAGTTGATGTAGGAGGCTGGCCTGGTTTATAGTGGGTACCTTGTGGTACTTACACCCTGTGCCAGGTCCAGTTATCCCTTATTAGTAGAATAGAGGTGTTTATAGCAGCTTAGGCTGATAGAAGGTAGCTATGGAAAAGCAGCTTAGGCTGAACTAGGAGACATGCAAAGCTCCTACTATACCACTTATATCATATAGCACAATATCATAAGAAAACACAATACTCAGAGTTACTATTAATAAAGGTAATTTATTTTTATGACAATATGCCACAAGTATCTCAGTGAGTACCCTCAGTTAGAAGGTAAGTAATATACACAAGTTATATGTACACAAACCCAAAACAGGATTAAGTAACAGTAAGAAAAGTAGTGCAAACTATGTAGAATCACAATAGGATGCAATGGGCAAACATAGGTCTAGGGGCAACACAAACCATATACTCCAAAAGTGGAATGCGAATCACAAATGGACCCCAGACCTATGGGAGCTTGTAGAGGGTCGCTGGGACTGTAAGAAAACAGTCAGGGTGTCCAAGATACCCCACCCCAAAACCCTGAAAAGTAGGAGTAAAGTTCCCCTACTACCCCAAAAGGACACAATAGTCGTGATAGGGGGATTCTGCAAGAACCACAAACACCAGCAAAGCACTGAAGTTGGATTCCTGGACCTGAGGACCTGCAAGGCAAGGGGACCAAGTCCAAGAGTCGCGATAGTGTCCAGGGGGGGAGAGAACCCAGGAAACTCCAGATGAAGGTGCAAAAGGGCTACCTCCGGGTGTAAGAAGCCAAAGATTCTGCAACAACGGGCTAGGAACTTCTCCTTTGGATGGAAGATGTCCCACGGTGTGCTGGACGTGACAGAAGTGTTTCCACACAGAAATACCGCAAACAAGCCTTGCTAGCTACCAGGGTCGCGGTAGAGGTTTTTGGGTGCTGCTGGGGAACAAGGAGGACCAGGATGTTGCCCTTTGGAGGAGGAGCCAGCGCTCAGCAACTCAGAGAGCCCCCACCGAAGCAGGCAGCACCCGCAGAAGTACCGGAGCAGGCACTTGGAAGATCTGAGGACAGCGGTCAACTCAGAGTCACAAAGGAGGGTCCTACGACGTTGGAGTCCAACTCAGTGAGTTGGGCAATGCAGGACGGAGTGCTGGGTACCCAGGCTAGGCTATACACAAAGGAAGTCCTGGAAAAGTGCAGAGAAGCCGGAGCAGCTGCAAATCATGCAGTACACAGGTTTGCTGTCTGGTGGACCACGCTCGTCGGGATGAGAGGGGAACTAGAGGACTGGTGATGCAGAAGTTTGGTGCCTGCGTTGGCAGGGGGAAGACTCCGTCAACACATGGGAGATTTCTTCGGGATTTCCAGTGCAGGGTGAAGGCAGACACCCCTCAGAGCATGCACCACCAGGAAGCAGGCGAGAAAGCCGGCAGGATTAGGCGCTACAATGTTGCTGGTAGTCGTCTTGCTACTTTGTTGCGGTTTTGCAGGCGTCCTGGAACAGTCAGCAGTCGATCCTTGGCAGACGTCAAAGAGGGAAGTGCATTTGTTATCTAAAGAATACCCCAGAGGAGAGACCCTAAGTAGCTAGAAAAGGAGGTTTGGCTACCAAGAAAGGAGGATTGGCTACCAAGAGAGGTAAGAGCCTATCAGAGGGGGTCTCTGACATCACCTGCTGGCACTGGCCACTCAGAGCAGTCCAGTGTGCCCCCAACACCTCTGAATCCAAGATGGCAGAGGTCTGGGACACACTGGAGGAGCTCTGGGCACCTCCCCTGGGAGGTACTGGTCAGGGGAGTGGTCACTCCCCTTTCCTTTGTCCAGTTTCACGCCAGAGCAGGGCTGGGGGATCCCTGAACCGTTGAAGACTGGCTTATGCAGAGATGGGCACCATCTGTGCCCATCAAAGCATTTCCAGAGGCTGGGGGAGGCTACTCCTCCCCAGCCCTTCACACCTATTTCCAAAGGGAGAGGGTGTAACACCCTCTCTCGGAGGAAATCCTTTGTTCTGCCTTCCTGGGCCAGGGCTGCCCAGGCCCCAGGAGGGCAGAATCCTGTCTGAGGGGTTGGCATCAGCTGCAGAGGAAACCCCGGAAAGGTAGTTTGGCAGTACCCGGGTTCTGTGCTAGAGACCCGGGGTATCATGTTACATGGCCATGTTCGGAGTTACCATTATGACGCTATACATAGGTAGTGACCTATGTAGAGTGCACGCGTGTAATGGTGTCCCCGCACTCACAAAGTCCGGGGAATTTAACCTGAATGATGTGGGGGCCCCTTGGCTAGTGCCAGGGTGCCCACACACTAAGTAACTTGGCACCCAACCTTCACCAAGTGAGGGTTAGACATATAGGTGACTTATAAGTTACTTATGTGCAGTGAAAAATGGCTGTGAAATAACGTGGATGTTATTTTACTCAGGCTGCAGTGGCAGGCCTGTGTAAGAATTGCCTGAGCTCCCTATGGGTGGCAAAAGAAATGCTGCAGCCCATAGGGATCTCCTGGAGCCCCAATACCCTAGGTACCTAAGTACCATATACAAGGGAATTATATGGGTGTACTAGTGTGCCAATGAGAATTGGTAAATTTAGTCACTAGCCTGCAGTGACAAATTTAGAAAGCAGAGAGAGCATAAACACTGAGGTTCTGGTTAGCAGAGCCTCAGTGATACAGTTAGGCACCACACAGTGAACACATACAGGGCATACACTTTGAGCACTGAGGTCCTGTCCAGCAGGATCCCAGTGACACAAGGGCAAAAACAAACATACACACAGTGAAAATGGGGGTAACATGCCAGGCAAGATGGTACTTTCCTACACAACCCCTTCCCCCAAACGAAGGACAATAAGACTAGCCTTGTCCAGATGAGTCTTCATTGTCTAAGTGGAAATATCTGGAGCGTCCATCTGCATTGGAGTGCGTACTCCCAGGTCTATGTTCCACTGTATAGTCCATTCCCTGTAGAGATATGGACCACCTCACCAATTTAGGGTTTTCACCTTTCATTTGTTGTAGCCAAAGTAGAATTTTGTGGTCTGTCTGAACAATAAAGTGAGTACCAAACAGGTATGGTCTCAACTTTTTCAGTGCCCAGACTACAGCAAAGGCCTCCCTCTCTATGGCAGACCAACGCTTTTCTCTAGGGGTCAACCTTCTGCTGATAAAAGCAACTGGTTGATCCTGGCCCTCAAATTCAATTGTGATAGTACTGCCCCTACCCCTAATTCAGATGTATCAGTTTGAACAATAAATTTCTTGGAGTAACATGGGCTTTTTAGGACAGGTGCAGAGCACATGGCCTGTTTGACCTCCTCAAAAGCTTTCTGACAGCTAGTTGTCCATAACACCTTCTTAGGCATTTTCTTGCTAGTGAGATCATTAAGAGGGGCTGCTATGCAGCCATAATTCTTGATGAATCTCCTATAGTTCCCTGTGAGGCCTAAAAAGGCTCTCACCTGGGTCTGAGTTGTAGGGGTAACCCAATCTATGATAGTTTGGATTTTCCCCTGTAGTGGTGCAATCTGTTCTCCACCAACCAGGTGGCCCAGATAAACCATTTTCCCTTGCCCTTTCTGGCACTTTGATGCCTTGATAGTGAGGCCTGCCTTTTGCAGGGCCTCCAAAAGTTTCCATAGGTGGACCAGGTGATCATCCCAGGTTGAGCTAAAGACAGCACTATCATCTAGATATGCGGCACTGAAAGCCTCCAACCCTTGCAGGACTGTATTCACCAACCTCTGAAAAGTGGCAGGTGCATTTTGCAAACCAAAGGGCGTTACTGTGAATTGGTAGTGCCCTCCAATGGTAGAAAATGCAGTCTTGGGTTTAGCATCTTCTACCAATCTAATCCGTCAATACCCTGCAGTTAGATCAAAAGTGCTAAGATACTTGGCAGAAGCCAGTGTATCAATGAGCTCATCTGCCCTGGGTATAGGGTGAGTATCAGTTTTGGTTACGTGATTGAGCCCTCTGTAATCTACACAAAACCTCATCTCTCTCTTTCCATCTTTGGTGTGAGGTTTAGGTACAAGCACAACTGGGCTGGGCTAGCCCAGGGGCTTTCAGAAGGTTCAATCACCCCTAAATCCAACATTTTCTGCACCTCTTGTTTGATGCAGTCTCTGACATGGTCAGGCTGCCTATAAATTTGACTTATGACAGGCAGGCTGTCTCCATTGTCAATTGTATGTTCACACCAGGATGTTGTACCTGGTACAAGTGAAAAGAGGTCTGAATATTGGCTTAGGAGATTGATGCAGTTGTCTTTCTGTTCTGCAGTCAGACAATCTGCTAAAACTACTCCCTCCACTAAGGCATCTGCTTCAGTGGTGGAGAAGAGATCAGGGATAGGGTCACTCTCTTCTTCCTGTCCCTCATCTGTTGCCATGAGCAGGGTGAGATCAGCCCTGTCATATTAGGGTTTCAGGCGGTTGACATGAATCACCCTAAGCGGACTCCTGGCAGTGTCCAGGTCTACCAAATAGGTAACCTCACCCTTATTTTCACTATGAGATGGGGTCCACTCGATTTGCCTTGGAGTGCTCTTGGGGCAACAGGCTCCAATACCCACACCTTCGGTTGGTACTGGGTCAGGACAGCCTTCTGGTCATGCCATTGCTTTTACAGCTCCTGGCTGGCCTGAAGGTTTTTCTGGCCTTTTTCATATACTCAGCCATTCTGGATCTTAGGCCAAGTACATAGTCTACTATGTCCTGTTTAGGAGCTTTTAAAGCTTGTTCCCATCCCACCTTCACAAGAGCAAGTGGACCTCTTACAGGGTGCCCAAAGAGGAGTTCAAAGCGGCTGAAACCCACTCCTTCTTGGGGTACCTCCCTGTAAGCAAAAAGTAGGCAAGGTAACAGGACATCCCATCTCCCCCTGAGTTTTTCAGGGAGTCCCATTATCATACCTTTGAGAGTAGTTTTATTAAACCTCTCAACCAGATCATTTGTTTGTGGATGGTAAGGGGTGGTGAGCTTGTAGGTAACACCACACTCCTTCCACATTGCTTTTAGGTATGCAGCCATGAAGTTGCTATCTCTGTCTGACACCACCCCTTTAGGAAAACCCACCCTGGAAAAGATTCCCAGGAGGGTCTTTGCCACTGCAGGAGCTGTAGTGGTCCTTAAGGGTATGGCTTCAGGATATCTTGTGGCATGGTCCACTACCACCAAGATAAATATATTGCCTGAAGCAGTTGGAGGGTCAAGGGGGCCAACTATGTCAACCCTACCCTTTCAAAGGGCACCCCAACCACTGGAAGTGGAATTAGAAGGGCCTTTGGAGTGTAACCAGTCTTGCCACTGACTTGGCAGGTCACACAAGATTTACAAAAGTCTTTTGTGTCCTCTGACATATGAGGCCAGTGAAACAAGGGCCCAGCCAAAGGAATGTCATGTGCTAGGGTGAGAAGAAATTCTCTGTACTGCAGGGGAATGACCAATCTCTTGGCAGCACCAGGTTTTGGGTCCCTTGACTCTGTGTACAAGAGGTTGTCTTCCCAGTACACCCTATGACTGTCACTGACATCCCCATTCTGCTGTTTGACAGCTTGCTGTCTGAGAACCTCTAATGTGGGACAGGTTTGCTGTGCCACACTCAGCTCATCCCTGGCAGGCCCCCCTGCACACAAAAGCTCAGCAGTGTCTGCTGCCAGCTCCTCTGGTGTAGGTTCTGCACAGGGAGAGAATTCCTCTTCCTCAAAAGGGGAATCATCTGTAAAGGGAGGGATAGTGGGTAGGGATTTACCCTTTCTACCCCTAGCTTTAGGGAGCACTTGGTCCATTGCTCCAGGATCCAAGTTATCCTGTCCTTTTTGCTTCTTGGCCTGAGCACTTGTCAAAGCAAAAATATGCCCAGGAATGCCCAGCATTGCTGCATGAGCCTCCAACTCCACTTCTGCCCAAGCTGATGTCTCCGAATAATTTCCAAGTAGACAATCTACAGGTAAATCAGTGGCTACCACAACTTTCTTTGGACCAGTAACCCCCCACCCCTGTTGAGATTCACAACAGCCATGGGGTGGCTAAGAGTGTTGTTATGAGCGTCTGTCACTTGGTACTGCTGACCAAGTAGGTGTTGATCAGGGTGGACCAGTTCTTCTATCACCATAGTTACACTGGCTCCTTTGTCGCGTGTCCCTGTAGGCCTCAACCTCAACACACTGAATAGGTACACTGTTCCAGAAATCTAGGGGAACATTAATGTTCAGGAGCAAGAGCCCTCACACATCCAAATGGATGTCAAGCTTCATCATGGGGTTGCTCCTCGTCAGACTGGCAGTGCAATATCTGACGGGCTCCCCGTTCGGGGGCTCTTTGCCAGAGATCTTTTTATCAGTGGCTGCCGTAATACTGAAGGTCAGACACTAACTGCGGCAGGAGAGTTAAAGGTTAAAAGTGGTTCTTAACCCCACAAGAGTCTGTTCAATTTAATGTGCTAATGAGCGAGGCTGTGACCAAGATTAAAAACAAAGAGAAAGTGGAAAATGAGGATTCATGCTCAACCACTTTACAACAGAGCCTAGAGGTTGGGGAAATTATCACCTGACCCCTAAAGTATGGTCAACATGTTTCTCATATGGTGGTCTACAAAGATCCCATAACGCTTCTTCAGGACCAAAAATCAGATAAACTTCTCCTGACTCATAATAAGTTAAGGAAAAAAAATAGAACTCTTTAGTATATATATGAAAAAATACAGTCACTTACATCTCAACCTCAACACCATTGATTAGGGGAAGTTGCTTGTACTTACCCATATTAAGGGGACAAGCAACCAAGGTGGCAAAATCAATGCCACCATCAGAGACCAAAACAGCCTCTGTGGTCTCCCTAACTAGACCAACCCCAACTACATTGCCAATAGTGAGCCCAGCTATACCCTTGGATTGGCTATTAGTAGTAGATTTCCCACCACCACTGCTATTACTAGGGGCACTAGAATTTGCAGCAGGGGTTGTGGTGGTGGGAGGTTTGGTGTTTTCTTCGGGCAAGTGGAATCACTTGCCCAATGGCCTTTGATTTTACACAAATAACACCCCACCCTTCTGAGAAGACTTACCATCCTTCTTCTTGCCATCCTTGTCACCCCCTGTATGAACTTTTCTGTTCACCCTTGTTCTGACCCATTTGTCTGCCTTCTTTCCCAATTCTTGGGGATTGGTCAGATCTGAGTCCACTAGGTACTGGTGCAACAAGTCAGGCACACAATTGTTAAGAATATGCTCTGTCAGAATAAGAATATACAGGCTTTCATAGTCAGAAACTTTACTGCCATGCAACCACCCTTCCAAGGCCCTCACTGAACAGTCCACAAAATCTGTCCAGTCTTAGGAAGACTATTTTCTGGTGTCTCTGAACTTAATCCTGCATTGTTCAGTGGTTAAGCCAAATCCATCCAAGAGTGCATCTTTCAAAACTTTGTAATTATTGGCATCACTTTCTCTGACAGTAAGGAGCCTATCCCTACCCTTTCCAGTGAAAGGTAGCCACAAAAGAGCAGTCCATTGCCTTTGAGGGACCAACTGTACCATACAGGCCCTCTCAAGTGCAGCAAACCACTTATTAATGTCATCCCCCTCCTTGTAAGGGGGGACTATCTTGTTCAGATTCCTGGAATCTTGCTCTTTAACAGGATTGCTATCAGAAATACTGCTGCTGCCACCATGGGGAACTAACCCCAACCTCTGTCTTTCCTTCTCTATGTCTAGGGATTCCCTATCCAAGGCCAGCTGCTGCTGTTTAAGCTTCAGTCTGGTCTCTTCTACCCTCAGCTTTTTTAGTTCCCTTTCTAACAAGTTATCCTCAGGGTAGGTGGGTTGGGAATGTTTAGACACAGAGGAAATGTGGGAAGTTTCAGAGGGAGACCTGTCCCTAACTGTCTGGACCCTAGTAACTTGGCCTCTAGAGGTGAAAGATACCCTACTGGTGTGGGACTATCTAACACTACCAGTGTCACTAGGTGCCCTTCTAGGGGGCAGGACTTTGTAACAACCCTCCCCAGCTTCCTCATGGAACTCCTCTCAGTCTGACTGGGAAGCTTCCGCATTTTCTAACCTCTCCTGAGATGGGCCAGACTGGTTCTGGTCATCTACAATGAGCATGTTAAAGAGAAAGTCTTTTGTAGGATTCTTACCTATACTCAAACCTCTATCCAGGCAGAGACCCCTCAAACTTTTATAGTTCAAACTCTCATATGTTGCATTAACAGTTTTGGGAGTGGGCTCTACAACAGACATGATATTAAAGATTTAAGGATAGTGGGAGAAAACGTTTTAGAACTTTAGAAAGCACAAAGAAAAACTTTTTCAAACTTTAGAAAAACTTTTAGGAGTTTTCAAAACTTTTCAGAAACTTTGTTTAAAGTTTTAGAATAGAAAAGTAAACCTTTTTTGGTTAAGTGTACATATACTGAACTATTTGGTATAAGATTTTCTTATGAAAAGCAACAAATGGCAAAGTGGTAAAGCAGTTACAAGTACTTATCCCACCGCTGCACCACCAACTTAAGAGGCTGGCCTGGCTTCTAGTGGGTACCTTGTGGGACTTACACCCTGTGCCAGGTCCAGTTATCCCTTATTAGTAGAATAGAGGTGTTTTTAGCAGCTTAGGCTGATAGAAGGTAGCTATGGCAAAGCAGCTTAGGTTGAACTAGGAGACATGCAAAGCTCCTACTATACCACTTATATCATATAGCACAATATCATAAGAAAACACAATACTCAGAGTTACTAAAAATAAAGGTACTTTATTTTTATGACTATGGGGGTCATTTTGACCTCGGCGGTCTTTTTTAAAGACCGATGAGGGACCGCCGTGCGGAAGACCGCCAGTGCAGGCGGTTTGCCGCTCGGCCTATTATGACCGTTGGCAGCTCTCCGTTCCTTTACGGACGGAGAGCCGCCAACAGCCATACTGGCGGGCGGCGGGGAAGTGGAGGTTGCTCCACCTCCACCGCCACGCCAACAGAACACCGCCCAGCGAATCACGTCCTGTGATTCGCCGTGGCGGTGTTCTGTTGGCGTTGTGGTGTCGGCGGAGCTGCCCCCATGGCACCCGTCCCCTCCCGGAGGATCGTCGGACCAGGTAAGTCGATCGTCCGTGAGGGGATGTTGTGTGTTGTGTGGGTGCATGGGGTGTGCGTCTGTGTATGTAGAGGGGGTGTGTGAGTGCGTGGATGCTTGCGAGGGTGTTGTGTGTATGGGAATGAGTGCGTGTATGTCTGTGGTATGTCTGTATGGATGTGTGCGTGTATGTTTGAATGTGGGTGTGCGTGTCTGCCTGTGTGTGTGTATGTAGGCATGTATGTTGCTGTGTGTGCGTGTGAGTGTGTAGGTGGTGCCTGTGTGCGTGTCGTGTGGGTATGGGTGATGTGATGTTGGGGGTCGGGGTGGGGAGGGGGGCCCTGCCACCTTTGGGGGGTGGCAAGGGTGGTGGGGGGGTAGGGGAGGGAGTCGGGTGGGGGTGAGGGGTGGGGGAGACCCCTATCAGTGCCAGGGAAGGAATTCCTTGGCACTGATAGTGCTTACCGCCATGGATTTCATGGTGGTTCAAACCGCTGGAAATCCACAGCGGTAAGCCGGGTCAAAATACCGCCGGCGGTATAGTGACAGACGCTGGAGACCCAGGTCTCCAGCCCAGCGGTCGTCTCCGCCCTGGTGGGCGGAACGGAGAACCGGCGGATGACCATGGCGGTAACCGCCATGGTCATAATTCCATGCAGTAAGACCGCCAGCCTGTTGGCGGTCTTACCGTCGGTTCTCCGTCTTCCGCCAGGGTCATAATGACCCCCTATATCTCAGTGAGTACCCTCAGTTAGAAGGTAAGTAATATACACAAGTTATATGTACACAAACTCAAACCAGGTAAGTAGCAGTAAGAAAAGTAGTGCAAACAATGTAGAATCACAATAGGATGCAATAGGCAAACATAGGTCTAGGGGCAACACAAACCATATACTCCAACAGTGGAATGCGAATCACGAATGGACCCCAGACCTATGGGAGCTTGTAGAGGGTCGCTGGGACTGTAAGAAAACAGTCAGGGTGTCCAAGATACCCCACCCCAAGATCCTGAAAGTAGGAGTAAAGTTCCCCTACTACCTCAAAAGAACACAATAGTCGTGATAGGGGGATTCTGCAAGAACCACAAACACCAGCAAAGCACTGAAGACGGATTCCTGGACCTGAGGACCTGCAAGGCAAGGGGACTAAGTCCAAGAGTCGCAATAGTGTCCAGGGGGGCAGGAGCCCAGGAAGCCCCAGATGAAGGTGCAAAAGGGCTGCCTCTGGGTGGAAGAAGCCAAAGATTCTGCAACAACGAAAGGGGCTAGGAACTTCTCCTTTGGAAGGAAGATGTCCCACGGCGTGCTGAATGTTGCAGAAGTGTTTCCGTGCAGAAATACTGCAAACAAGCCTTGCTAGCTGCAAGGGTCGCAGTAGAGGTTTTTAGGTGCTGCTGGGACCAGGAAGGACCAGGATGTTGTCCCTTGGAGGAGGAGACAGAAGGGGTTCTCAGCAACTCAGAGAGCCCCCACAGAAGCAGGCAGCACCCGCAGAAGTACCAGAGCAGGCACTTGGAAGATCTGAGGACAGCGGTCGACTCAGAGTCCCAAAGGAGGGTTTCACGATGTTGAAGTCCAACTCAGCGAGTTGAGCAATGGAAGACAGAGTGCTGGGGACCCAGGCTAGGCTGTGCACAAAGGAAGTCCTGAAAAAGTGCACAGAAGCCAGAGCCGCTGAAAATCACGCAGTACACAGGTTTGCTGTCTGGTGTGGGGAGGCAAGGACTTACCTCCACCAAACTTGGACTGAAGGACCACTGGACTGTGGGGGTCACTTGGATCCAGCTCCTGTGTTCCAGGGACCACGCTCATTGGGATGAGAGGGGACCCAGAGGACTGGTGATGCAGAAGTTTGGTGCCTGCGTTGGCAGGGGGAAGACTCCGTCAACCCATGGGAGATTTCTTTGGGATTTCCAGTGCAGGGTGAAGGCAGACAGCCCTCAGAGCATGCACCACCAGGAAGCAGGCGAGAAAGCCGGCAGGATTAGGCGCTACAATGTTGCTGGTAGTCGTCTTGCTACTTTGTTGCGGTTTTGCAGGCGTCCTGGAACAGTCAGCAGTCGATCCTTGGCAGACGTCAAAGAGGGAAGTGCATTCGTTATCTGAAGAATACCCCAGAGGAGAGACCCTAAGTAGCCAGAAAAGGAGGTTTGGCTACCAAGAAAGGAGGATTGGCTACCAAGAGAGGTAAGAGCCTATCAGAGGGGGTCTCTGATATCACCTGATGGCACTGGCCACTCAGAGCAGTCCAGTGTGCCCCCAACACCTCTGAATCCAAGATGGCAGAGGTCTGGGACACACTGGAGGAGCTCTGGGCACCTCCCCTGGGAGGTACTGGTCAGGGGAGTGGTCACGCCCCTTTCCTTTGTCCAGTTTCACGCCAGAGCAGGGCTGGGGGATCCCTGAACCGGTGTAGACTGGCTTATGCAGAGATGGGCACCATCTGTGCCCATCAAAGCATTTCCAGAGGCTGGGGGAGGCTACTCCTCCCCAGCCCTTCACACCTATTTCCAAAGGGAGAGAGTGTAACACCCTCTCTCAGAGGAAATTCTTTGTTCTGCCTTCCTGGGCCGGGGCTGCCCAGACCCCAGGAGGGTAGAATCCTGTCTGAGGGGTTGGCAGCAGCAGCAGCTGCAGTGGAAACCCCAGAAAGGCAGTTTGGCAGTACCCGGGTTCTGTGCTAGAGCCCGGGGTATCATGGAATTGTCCCCCCAATACCAGAATGGTATTGGGGTGACAATTCCATGATCTTAGACATGTTACATGGCCATGTTCGGAGTTACCATGGTGACGCTACACATAGGTAGTGAACTATGTGCAGTGCACGCGTGTAATGGTGTCCCCACACTCACAAAGTCCAGGGAATTTGCCCTGAACGATGTGGGGGCACCTTGGCTAGTGCCAGGGTGCCCACACACTAAGTAACTTGGCACCCAACCTTCACTAAGGGAGGGTTAGACATATAGGTGACTTATAAGTTACTTATGTGCAGTGAAAAATGGCAGTGAAATAACGCGGACGTTATTTCACTCAGGCTGCAGTGGCAGGCCTCTGTAAGAATTGTCTGAGCTCCCTATGGGTGGCAAAAGAAATGCTGCAGCCCATAGGGATCTCCTGGAACCCCAATACCCTGGGTACCTAAGTACCGTTTACAAGGGAATTATATGGGTGTACCAGTGTGCCAATGAGAATTGGTAACTTTAGTCACTAGCCTGCAGTGACAAATTTAGAAAGCAGAGAGAGCATACACACTGAGGTTCTGGTTAGCAGAGCCTCAGTGATACAGTTAGGCACCACACTGGGAACACATACAGAGCATACACTATGAGCACTGGGGTCCTGTCTAGCAGGATCCCAGTGACACAAGGGCAAAAACAAACATACACACAGTGAAAATGGGTGACATGCCAGGCAAGATGGTACTTTCCTACAGTTGAGTGCATAGAGTATAGTTGCATACGGTGAAACAGTGTATCCCGAAGTGGCACGGAGTAGAGTGAGGCACTGTGAAGCTGCATGGAGTGAAGTGCTGTACAGTGAAGTGTTGTAGAGTGGAATAGCATACAGTGTAGTTTTGTGGAGTGTAGAGGCATACAGTGGAGTGGTGTACAGTAGAATAGCTTATAGTGGAGTGGCGAACAGTGGAGTGGTGTAGAATGGAGTGTGATACAATGTAATAGCATAGAGGTGTGGAATAGAGTGTAGTGGCATAGAGTGGACCAACGTACAGTGGAGTGAAGTAGATTATCGTTGCATACAGTAGAATAACAAAGAGTGGAGTATCGCAGATTGGAGTGGCAAAGAGTGTAATAGCATTTACTACAGTGGCATAAAGTGGAGTGGTGTGGAGTGGAGTGAAGTAATTGTAACAGACTTAGGGCCTCATTATGACCGCCAGGGCCATGGTTGTGGTCGGACCGACACCAAAGTGGTGGTCCAACCGCGACATTATGACCGTGGCGGAGGCGCCACGGTCCAACCAACGACATCGCCAGGCTGCTGCCAGCCTGCAGCATTGCGGTCCTGGGGTTGTAGTCTGCCGGGGCAGCGCTACCTTGGGGATTACGAGTCCCCATCTGCCAGCCTGTCAATGGCACAGGGGACTCAGGGGTCCTGGGGGCCCCTGCACCGCCCATGCATTTGGCATGGGCAGTGCAGGGGCCCCCGTGCACAGCTTTGTCTTGCATTCCACTGCCCGAATGACGGGCAGTGGAGTGCGCGACGGGTGCTGCTGCACCTGCCGAACCGCCACATTGCAACCGGCACTAACCTTCCCCAATATTTTTAAACTATACTAATAACAGAAAAATGCCAAGAAAAAAATCATGATACAGGATCCTGTTTCAAATTTGCAAGAATACTGTTATTTAATCTCACACACAGAACCATCCTTTTGTGGACTTGAAGAGGTGCTACTATCCTTGTGAGGACTTAAGCCATAATGCCATTGGTGATTGATTACAGTCGAAGACACATGTCTGAATATTATTTTAGCAGCAATATACACAAATAACATCACAATCTTTCCCTATTTTAAATGAAAAATAAATTCTTATGATACACAAAAGATTAATTATTCTTATAAAATGGCAGAAAATATTATGCATCATGATTAGAGAAAAACGCGTATAACTGGATTTAACCCACTGCTTAGTGCTCCAAATCTTAGGAGAAAGGGAACTGAGTCATAGATAAATTAACAGAGGGAATCAAGTAATGTGGTGAAGTGGAGCCCACAGTTTGATCAGTTACTTACATTTTTGCCTAAGTAGCTATTGGACCACATCCCCCTAGGAATAGCATGTAATGTTATTGTCTACATAGGGATGGTGTGTCATAATACACTCAGATGTTGTATGTGATCACTGCACAGGCATGGTAAGTAATAATGCCCACAGAGGTGCTATGTGATCACAGTAGCACCACAGTCTATACAGATATGGTGTTTATAGCTGTGATGAAAGTATCCACAGAGGTAAAGTGGGAAAATAATTATATTCAAGCCCCCACAGAAATAATGTATGACTATAGGCACCTTCAAGCCCTGACACAAATGGTGTGTGAATGTAACTATGCCTTAGTCGACACAAAGATATTGTTTGATTGCAGCAATGTTCAAGTTCCCACAAAGATAGTGTGTAATAATGGAATTTTCAAGTCCCCACAGAGATAGTGTGTGAAGATTATTCTGTTCAAGTCCCTACTGAAATAGTATGTAAAGACAATGCTCAAATCCTCACATAGACAATGTGAAGATACTGATGTTCAAGTCCCAACAGAGATATTGGGGGTCATTACAACCTCAGCGGTCTTTTAACAAGACCGCCGAGGGACCGCCGTGCGGAAGACCGCCAGTAGTGGCGGTTTGCCGCTCAGCGTATTATGACTGTTGGCTGCTCTCCGTCCTTCTTACGACGGAGAGCCGCCAACAGCCATACTGGCGGGCGGCGGGGAAGTGGAGGTTGCTCCACCTCCACCGCCACGCCAACAGAACACCGCCCAGCGAATCACGTCCTGTGATTCGGCGCGGGGGTGTTCTGTTGGCGGTGTGGTGTCGGCGGAGCAGCCCCCATGGCTCCCGTCCCCTCCCGGAGGATCGACGGACAAGGTAAGTCGATCGTCCGTTAGGGGAGGGGGGTGGGGGGGTGCATGGGGGTGTGCATCTGTGTATGTAGAGGGGGGGTGTGAGTGCGTGTATGCTTGCGGGTGTGTTGCGTGTGTTGGGAATGAGTGCGTGTATGTCTGTATGTATGTCTGTATTGATGTGTGCGTGTATGTCTGTATATGGGTGTGCGTGTCTGACTGAGTGTGTGGATGTAGACATGTATGTTGGTGTGTGTGCGTGTATGTGTGTTGGTGGTGCCTGCGTGCGTGTTGTGTGTGTGTGAGTTATGTGATGTTGGGGTCAGGGTGGGAGGGGGGCCCTGCCACCTTTGGTGGGTGGCAGGGGTGTTGGGGGGTGTAGGGGAGGGAGTCGGGTGGGGGAGACCCCTATCAGTGCCAGGGAAGGAATTCCCTGGCACTGATATGGCTTACCGCCATGGATTTCATGGCGGTTCCTACCGCTGGAAATCCACGGCGGTAAGCCGGGTTGAAATACCGGCGGCGGTATTGTGACGGCCGCTGGGCTGGAGACCCAGGTCTCCAGCCCAGCGGGCGGAACGGTGAAGCGGCGGATGAACATGGCGGTAACCGCCATGGTCATAATACTAAAAAAAAGACCGCCAGCCTGTTGGCGGTCTTACCACCGCTTTAACACCATCCGCCAGGGTTGTAATGACCCCCATTGTGTGATTAGAGGCATGTTCAAGTTCGCACAAGGATAATGTGTGATTATAGAAATGTTATACCCCTCAAAGAGATGATTGTGAAGTCAATCTTATTCACATCCTCTCAAAATATAGGGGCATATTTAGAAAAAAATGACGCATCATAGATGATGCACCACTTTTCTTGCACCCTATGCGCCCCCCTAACGACACCATGTGTGCGCCGTATTTACAACATAGTGCACCATTGCACACATTAGGACAATATCTTCAAAAATGCTGATGCTATTATGGCACTTTGGTGGATTAGCACCTAAAATGATGGCGCTAATCCACCAAAGTCAAGGGAGGCCCAGTGAATACAATGGGAGCGTCACTTTAACGTGTGCCTAAGACAGGCATTAAAAATTACGTAAAAAATGGCTCTGTGAAATGTAGTAAATTTCAGTGCGCCATTTTTAAGGACCTCTCCGCGTGAGAATGCCCCCTTGCATACATTATGCCTGCAGCAGGTATTATGTGGAGCAAGAGTTTACAAGTGGTGCAATGCATGCATTACGCCATTATGTAAATATTGCGCAATGAAAATGCCTCCTCAATGCCATATTAGCATAAAAAAATGATGCTAATGTGGCACAAGGGGCTTATAAATATGCCACATAGTGCTTTATTATATTGATGTTTTAGTACCCAGCGAGATATTGTGCAGTTATTGTGATGTTCAAGTCTCCACAAAGGCAATGTGTTAATATAGTGATGTTCAAGTCCCCACAAAGATAGTGTGTGGTTATAGGGATGCTCAAGTCCCCACAGAGATAGTGTGTTGTCATAGTGATGTCCACATCCCCCAGAGACAATGGCCCTCATTACAAACTCTTTCCACCTTCAGGCCGCCTGTGCGGCCTGAACCCCTCTGGCCCTATTAGGAGTTCACCGCAGGGCCTTAACATTGAAGCCGGCTCCTAATGGTGCCAGAGCCAATGTGGTGGTGTGGTGGGTGCAGCTGCCTGTAATTCAGCCTGTAGAATGCGCGATGGGGCTGTGCATGGGGGCCCCTGCACAGTACCATGGGCAGTCCAGGGCCCCTGACACCCCTATTCCACCAGCCTTTCCGTGGCGGTGTAAACCGCCTTGGAAAGGCTGGTGGTATGTAATCCCCAGGGCGGTGCTGCAATCAGCGCTGCCCTGGTCCTACCGTGGCGGCTCCGCCACGGTCATAATGTGGCAGTCCCACCACCAACCTGTTGGCGGTGGGACCACCACCCCGAGTCTGCCAGTCATGCGACCGCCAGACTCCTGATGAGGGCCAATGTGTTGGGTATACTGACAAGGTCTGAGTCACTTTACCAAAAGAGTGTGCTAATAATGATTTTCAAGCCACCACAGAGCTAATGTGTGGTTATGTGATTATAGTCCCTTTGGAGATAGTGTGTGAAGACAATCATGTTTGAATCTGCACTGAAATAATGTTTAAAAACAATGTTCAAATCTCCACATAGAGTGTGAAGATAAGGATGCTCAAGTTAAAACAGTGATAGTATGTAATTATAGGAAGGTTCAAATAACAGAGGTAAAGGGTGATGGTAAGCATGTTTAAGTCCCCACAAAGCTAGTATGTGACTATAGTGAGGACCAAGGGCCAGATGTAGCAAAGGTTTGCGACTCGCAAACGGGCCGAATCACAATTTGCGACAGTGCAAAATCGGAAATGGGATGCAAAAAGCCCATTTCTGACTCGCAAAAAGCGATGGGACCCGTTTGCGAGTCGCATCCCTTGCGACCCCATTTTGCGACCCGCAAATAGCAAGTCGCAATTTGCGAGTCGCAAACCTTATGCAATTGCAACTCGCAAATTGCGACTAGTCGCAAAAAGCCCAGTTTGCATGTCCCATTTACCACTAACTCAGAGCAGGTGGTAACCATTACCAAATTATAAAAGGGGACCCAGAAGCCATCTGGGTTACTCAAGATGGCGGAGATATACCTGATAGCAGTGAGGAGGAGAGTCTACGCAGCCCAGCAGAGGAGGAGGAGGAGGGGCCACAGACAGGAGAAGATATATAGAACCAGGCAGACTCTTTTTCAGCAAACTGAAGAGGAGATCTATGACAAATACCGCCTTAGCAGCGCAGCCATTCTAGAATTAATAGATTTACTCAAACCACAGCTAGAACACCAGACTCTGCGTGGCTGCGCCATTCCTACGCATGTGCAAGTACTATGCTCACTGCACCTCTTGGGAGCTATCAGGGGGTCATTGCTGTGGCAGGTGGGGTATCCCAAAGTGCAGTGTCAAGGTTCCTCAGGGCCTTCCTAGATGCCTTAGTCATGCACATGTCTCACTTCATATACTTACCAAGGAATGAGGCAGAAATGAACAGCACCAAGCTGGACTTTTACCGCATTGCCCACTTTCCCCATGTCATAGGGTGTGTAGATGGGACACACATTCAAATATGCCCCCCTGCAAATCTGGAACACATTTTCCGCAACAGGAAGTGTACCCACTCACTCAACATACAGTTTGTGTGCGATGCCCATTATGTCATCACGGACATCGTAGCTAAGTTTCCAGGCAGTACCCATGACTCATACATTTTTAGGCATAGTGGGATACATCTACGCCTGGAACGTGGGGAATTCGGAGACGGTTACCTCCTAGGGTCTCCTGTGGGACATGGGGAACAGACTGTCAGTGTCTACTATCTATTGCACTCATCCTATTAAACATTTGTCTATGAACTGCCTATTTGACTACATTTCCCATAATGCATCATTCTGGCAATTTCTACCCTGAAATGGAGCTATTTTGGTTGTGCATGCACCTGTGTACATGGTGGGTTGGGGTTGACATTGATAGGGGTACAGGCTTATCACATGGTACTCACCGGTTGATGTGCTGGGCTCTGAGGTGTCCAGGTCCCCAAATCCACACACTGTCTCCTGGTCCAATGTTTCTTCCACCCTTTCTTCCAGGGGTGTGGGTGGTGGCACAGATGATGGTCCCCCTCCAGTGCCTCTCATCTCCCGGAGCCTTTCAGCCACCCTCTCCTTGGTCCGGGAGCGGAGGTCATACCACCTATTCTTAATGTCCTCGATTGTCCTGTGGCTCACACCCAGGGAATTGATTTTATCTTGGATGTCCTGCCAGAGTTTTTTTTTTGGTGGCCTCAGGAACATTGAGGGCTGCTCTCCCAAAAAGCTCATCATGGTGCTGACAGCATTCCTCTGTCAGCACCTCCAGCTCCCTCTCAGAAAATTTGAGTTTTCTTTTTCGTGGGGTTCCCTCCATGGCAGCTGCTGTTTGTTCTGTGTGAAGACTGGCAGTTATAAAAGGGTGTGGTCCTCCCTCCTCCCAGGTGTATTAGTAAACATCCTGGCTGTGATGTCATCATCATGTGCCAGGAAGTGTTTCCAGAGTGTTCTGGTGTGCTTTCTGGAGTGTTCTACTGCACCTGCAAGCAATTTTCGAGGTAATCGCAATTTGCGACATCTACTCGCTAATTGCGAGTTCGTTTTTTGCACACCCGCAAAAAGCGACCTCGCAATCTGCGGACTCGCACAATGCGTTGCGAGTCCGGCTGCGAGTCGCAAAATCGGATCGTTTTTTTTTCTGGCATTCCAAATTGCGACTCGCATTTTGCGAGTCACATCAACTCGCAAAATGCGAGTCGCAATTTTTATTTTTGCTACATCTGGCCCCAAGTTCCTACAGAGATATTGGGCAAGATGTACAAAGCTTTTTGCACGTTTTTCCATGTGTAAAAAGCCCTTTGCAATGCACAAACCTTGTTTTGCGATTCGGTAACCTGGTTACCGAATTGCAAAACGGGTTTGCGAGTCGCAATTAGGAAGGGGTGTTACCTTCCTAATTGCGTGTCGCAGTGCAATGCAGGATTGCTTTGTGACCGCAAACGCGGTTGCAAACCAATCGCAGTTTGCACCCTTTTGAAATAGGTGGTAACCCATTCGCAACAGGGAAGGTGTCCCCATGGGACCCCTTCCCAGTTAAGAATGGCACTGCAAACATTTTTTCAGAGCAGGCAGTGGCCCAGCGGAAAAGGCACATCAACATTGCTGCCGGCTCGTAATTGAGCCGGCGGCAATGCTGATGTGCAGCGGGTGCAGTAGCACCCGTCACGCATTTCACTGCCCAAAATTCGGGCAGTGAAATGCGCGACGGGGCTCTGCCTGGGGGCCCCTGCACTGCCCATGCCAAGTGCATGGGCAGTGCAGGGCCCCCAGGGGCCCCCTGAGTCCCCTTACCGCCAGCCTCTTACCGCCAGCGGTACGAACGCCACTTTAACCCTGGCGGTCACCGCCCGCCAGGGTTGTAATGACCACCATAGTGTGTAAAGGTCATGTTCAAAACTCCAAACAGATAGCGTATGAAGATAAGGATGTTCAAGTGCAAACAGAGATAGTGTATGATTATAGGAGCATTTCGCTTCCAACAGAGGTGGGATAGTGTGTGGCTATAGGGATGTTCAAGTCCCCACAGATATTGTGTGACTATTATGATGTTAAAGTCCCCACAGAGATAGTTTGTGATTATTGTGATGTTGAACTTCCACAGAGATAGTCTATGGTGATAGGGATGTTCAAGTCCCCACACATATAGGGGGTCATTACGACCCTGGCGGAAGTCGGAGAACCGGCGGTAAGACCGCCAACAGGCTAGTGGTCTTACCTTGTGGAATTATGACCATAGCGGTTACTGCCATGGTCATCCGCTGGTTCTCCGTCCCGCCCGCCAGGGCGGAGACGACCGCCACGCTGGAGACCTGGGTCTCCAGCCCGGCGGCCGTCACTATACCGCCGGCGGTATTTGGACCCGGCTTACCGCCGTGGATTTCCAGCGGTTTGAACCGCCATGAAATCCATGGCAGTAAGCAGTATCAGTGCCAGGGAATTCGTTCCCTGGCACTGATAGGGGTCTCCCCCAACCCTCACCCCCACCCCGACTCCCTCCCCTACACCCCCACCACCCCTGCCACCCCCCAAAGGTGGCAGGGCCCCCCTCCCCACCCGACCCCCAAAATCACATAACTCACACACACCTGACACACATGCAGGCACCACCAACACACACACGCACACACCCCGACATACATGCCAACATCCACACACACAGTCAGACACGCACACCCACATTCAAACATATACGCACACATCCATACAGACATACCCACAGACATACATGCACTCATTCCCAAACATGCATCACCCCCACAAGCATACACGCACTCACACACCCCCTCTACATACACAGACGCACACCCCCATGCATGCACACAACACACAACACCCCCACCCCCTTCCCCTAACGGACGATCGACTTACCTGTTCTGTCGATCCTCCGGGAGGGGACGGGAGCCATGGGGGCACCTCCGCCGACACCACACCGCCAACAGAACACCGCCACGGCGAATCACAGGACGTGATTCGCTGGGCGGTGTTCTGTTGGCGTGGAGGTGGAGGTGGAGCAACCTCCACTTCCCCGCCGCCCGCCAGTATGGCTGTTGGCGGCTCTCTGTCCGTAAAGGGACGGAGAGCTGCCAACGGTCATAATAGGCAGAGCGGCAAACCGCCTGCACTGGCGGTCTTCCGCACGGCGGTCCCTCGGCGATCTTTAAAAAAGACCACAGAGATCAAAATGACCCCCAAAGTATGTGATTATGGAAATGTTAAAGTCCCTACTAAAAATGTGTATCTAGGTATTCATGTTCAAGCCCCCACAAAGATATTGGGGGTTATTACAACTTTGGAGGAGGTGTTAATCCGTCCCAAAAGTGACGGTAAAGTGACGGTTATACCACCAGCCGTATTACGAGTCCATTATATCCTATGGAACTCGTAATACGGCTGGTGGTATATCCATCACTTTACCGTCACTTTTGGGACGGATTAACACCTCCTCCAAAATTGTAATAACCCCCATTGTGAATTTAGAGCAACTGTCAAGTCCAAACAGAGATAGTGGGATGATGTATGCTTATAGGGACACGGATAGTGTGTGAAAGGAATCATGTTCAAGACCCTCTGAGACAGTGTCAAAAGATAATGGGCCAGATTCACAAACTTCATATTGTTCAAAAAGCAATTCATAAACCTATAACTGCAAATATTCACTGCCGTCTCTCCTATCTTTTCTATCAGGAGATCTTCACAGTTGTAAGTTTACTACTTAGTAGTGAATGTGGGACGGGTCTTGGGAGCGGCTGAGAAAAAAGGAACACTCACTACTAAATGGGACTGGTTTAGAGAAGAATGAGGAAGGGGTTTAGGTAGTACTAAGGAGCAGTTTAGGGAGTGAGAGATACCCAACACACAAAAGAGTAAGCCTACTGTTCTTCATGGGCTGCACTTCTAAAGTTACTAAAGCCAAAAAGGATCAAAACAATAATATGTGTAGACCAGCTCAGACCTGTAGTAGGTCCAGCACCACAAGTGGCCAACCGCTGGTACTGCATCACTCTTTCATAGAAAATAATGATGTTAGATATGTAAAATAGAATCCCATAGGATATGTCAAAATAATTAATCTATTTTGACCTTTTTTTTTAAATATATCCAAACTATGACTTCCAAAGGAGCAAGGGGTACTGGGGGCCCTGGTGTCCAAACACTACTACCTTCTGGCTTGACTCCAAAGGCCTGTCGCTGGCAAACCCCCTGTAAGGACATGGGGGAGATGGGGGCCAGAGCACTGCAAGAGAACTGTTTCTACCAGGAATGGCACTTCCCTCTACCATGCACAGGCTGCTTCGGGTTGCATATACAAGTCATTGAAGGGGGCTACAAGCCTCTCCTGATGCTTAACTATACACGCTGGAGATCCCTCTGTGTTCCAGAAGCACCTTCAGACTGGTGGCAGGGCATGAGGTAGTCAAACTTTTCGACTCTTGAAGATTTATTACAAGAGGGGGTACTCATCTCATTTGACCTTCTCATTAAGCAGTCGGGCCAGCCAGCAGTCATTTTGTAATAGACAGAAGCCTTCTAGCATGAATAGAACAGCTGTGAGGAGTGACAGCCTTGGAACCAGTGACTCATCCCCGATACAAACACTTTACACAATGGGTACCGGGCCTGGGTTCATCTCCTCGCTTGCCAAAGCCATCTCATACAAAATGCAGGATTCATGTACACTACTTAGGCAGATGGCGGAAAGTCATTTTGGCAATCCACTAACCCACAAAGAATAGAATAGAGTGACTGCCTACCCATGTAAAGTCTCTCACAACTCAATTTCAGTACATACAACATAATATGCTACATAGAGCATACCTCTCACCTGCCAAACTGCATAAAATATACTCCACAATATCACCAAAATACCCCAAATGTCACGCTCGTATGGCAGCCAAGATACATATTTTTTGGAACGTGCAGCTTACCGATACATTCTGGTGAGATTGCTGCCTCCTGGGCATATACAGGTGCTGTGAGACAGGGAGAGCCACCAACCATTTTATTAACCTAGCCTTGCAGATAGCCAGGAGGGCAATTTGTGATACATTGGAAAGCCTCAGCACTACCTAGCATGGAGAGGTGGCAAAGCATGCTACTTCCCTAGGCCTTGGGGGAATCTACTGCACTCTGTGGAGAGGAAGCACATGGGCTGAGAAAACATGTGTAAACTTGGAATGATCTACTCTTTGCATTCCTGTTAGAACATGCTAACAGTCGCCCATATTGTGACTGCACAACCACATGTGCGCAGCCCGGGGACACTGGGCCAAATAGGCATTGCTGATCACAATCCACTTGCTTGTGAATACTGCATGGGGTCAGGCTCACAGTTTGGTTTCTTTTTTTGTTTGTTTTTCTTAAGGTTCAATGACACTACTAAGGTTTAGTACTATGACAATCCTCAACTATGTACTTGGTTTACTATAAGGTATGTCAAATTATATTATGAATATAGTGCTGCATCTACTGCAATGAAAATTCAATAGTTATTAATATTGAAAAATAACATTTCTTTTGGTAATTGTATTTATATTTTCAACATTTAGTTTATCTGATATATATATTTAAAAAGTCAAAATTAATTAATATAATTTAACACTGTTTTGTAAGGGGGGCTGTTTTAATATCCAGCCTTATTTATTTTCTATGGGAGCTATGTAGGAAACTGGCCCTTATTGCAGTTACCCCCCCCACACCTTTTGCCTGATATTGATGCTGCCTTGACTGAGAGTGCGCTGGGATCCTGGTAACCAGGCCCCAGCACCAGTGTTCTTTCCCTAAAACTGTACAATTTTTTCCACAACTGTCACATCTCTGGCACACAGACAAGTCCCTTGTAAAGGGACCAGTAGTACCAAGGGCTCTGTGGCCAGGGAGGGTCCTTAAGGGCTGCAGAATGTGTTGTGGCACCCTAAGGTGCCCCTCACCAAACACATGCACACTGCCATGGCAGATTGTGTGTATTGGTGGGGAGAAAAAGGCAAAGTCGACATGGTATCCCTCTAAGGGTGCCATGCCCATAAAACACTGCCTGTGGCATAAGTAATTCACCCATCTAGTAGGCCTTACATCCCCAAGGCAGGGTGCACTATACCACAGGTGAGGGCATAGCTGCATGAGCAACATGCCCCTACAGTGTCTAAGTCTATTCTTTGACATTGTAAGTGCAGTGTGGCCTTATTAAGTATATGGTCTGGCAGTTTGTCATTACAAACTCCACCACTCTATAATGGCCTCATTGAATACTGGGAAGTTTGGCATCAAACATCTCAACGCAATAAACCCACACCGATGCCAGTGTTGGAATTATTCTTAAAGATGCTCCCTGTATTTTACCCAAGCCTCTAGTGTAGGGCTGACTGGTCTGTGCCAGCCTGCCACTAGCAGAAAGGTTTCTGACCCCATGGGGTGAGGGCCTTTGTGCTCCCTAAGGCCAAAAACAAAGCCTGCTCTGGGTGGAGGTGCTTCACACCTCCCCCCTGCAGGAACTTTTACACCTGGCAGTGAGCCTCAAAGGCTCAGGCCTCCTGTTACAGTGCCCCCGGGCACTCCAGCTAGTGGAGATGCCTGCCCCTCGGACAAAGCCCCACTTTTGGCTCAAGTTTGGTGGAAAACTTAGGAAAAACAAGCAGGAGTGACCACTTCAGCTGGGACCACCCCTAAGGGGTCCAGAGCTAAAGTGACCCCCTCCCTGCAGAATCCTCCATCTTGGTTTGGAGGACAGGGACCAATAGGGTTAGGAATGTGCCCCCCCCCATCCCCAAAGGGAGTGGGCACAGGAAGGGTGTAGCCACCCTCAGGGACAGTGGCCATTGGCTACTGCCCTCTGACCCCTGTAAGTCCCTAAATCTAGTATTTAAGGGCTTCCCTGAACCCAGTTCATCAGATTCCTGGTGACCTGACAAGAAAGAAGAAGGACTGCTAAGCTGAACCCCCAGCAGAGAGAAGGAAGAAGCAAATTGACTTGGCTCCAGCTCTACCGGCCTGTCTCGTGCTTCAAAGAACCTGCACAAGACCAGCGATGCATCCTGTGGGACCAGTGACCTCTGGCCAGCTCCAGAGGACTACCCTGCATCCCAAAGGACAAAGAACTCTTGCGAACAGCTGCTCTGTCCAAAAAGAAACAACACGAAAGGACTCCAGAGCCTCCCCGGATCCGTGAGTCCTGACCAGACTGCTCCCGACACCCACAGCTCGTGTTCAGGTGACACAACCAGCTAGAGAGGATCCCAGGTGATTCCAACCAAGTGCCCACTCTGGGTTAATCCCCTCCTGCCCCTCATGACGATGCCTGCAGTGTGAATCCAGAGGACCCCCCTGACCGCAAAAGCTCCGGACGAAGATATCCGACACCTAAAGGTACACTGCACCCACAGCCCCCAGGCTTCGGAGAACCCGACCACCAGTGCAGCAACATTCAGCAGGCTGCCCTCCTACTTGTCCAGCCTGTGGTTTTCCCGAACCAACCTCCCATGGACCCAGCCCTCAGCATCTAAGTGACCTCCGGGGTCCCCTCATAGGAACGAATTGGGAGTCCGATTCTCTTTTTGCACCCCGCACTTGGCTGCCCCTGTGCAGCTGAGGGTGTGTGTTTGGTGCTTACTTGTGGCCCCCCCCGGTGCTCCTCTAAAACCCCCAGGTCTACCCTCTGAAGACATAGGTACTTACCTGCCAGTAGATCTGAAACCGCGTGCCCCTAGTATCCATAGGAGCCCAAGTTAAATTTTCCTCAACTTTGACCTCTGCACCCTGCTGGACCCGTTTTGCTGGTGGTGGGTATTTGGCATTAACTTGAATGCCTACCTGTGGACTTCCTAACCCCCGGGGACTGGAACTGGAAGTCAAGTACTTACCTGTAAATCGTACTAATTTTTCTCCCCACGCCCCAGGAACTGTTTCTGAAAATTGCACCTTTAAAACAGATTATTGCCATTTATTCTTAAACTGTGCAATTTACAGATTCCAAACAAAGTCATATTGATTCATATGTGAAATACGTATTTATTAATGTACATACCTGCGACTTGAATCTTGTGGTTCTAAAAATAAATTCATAAAAGCTATTTTTGCTATCTAAAACCATTGGTCTGGAGTTAAGTCGTTGAATGTGTGCTTCTTCTATTGTCTGTTTGTGTACAACAAATGTTTTGCACTACCCTCTGATAAGCTTAACTGCTCGACCACACCACCACAAAAGAGAGCATTAGTATTATCTACTTTAAACTCTGGTAAGCCTCTGGGAAACCCTGGACTCTGTGCACACTATGGGCCCCATTATGAGAATAGCGGTCTACTGACCGCCAAACTCGTGGTGATGGTCCCACCACCAACGGGCTGGCGGTGAGGACCACCATATTACGATTGTGGCGGCGTTGCCTGGCAGTCCTGGAGGTTGTAATCCGCCAGGGCAGCGCTGCAAGCAGCCCTGCCCTGGGGATTACAGGTCCCCATACCGCCAGCCTTTCCATAGTGGTTACACCATGGAAAGGCTGGTGGAATGGGGGCACTGGTGGGGTCCAAGAAGGCCTCTGCACTGCCCAGGCACTTGGCATGGGAAGTGTAGGGGCCCCCATGCACAGGCCCTTCGCGTATCCACTGCCCAAATTACGGGCAGTGGAACGCGCAACTGGTGCTGCTGCACCCGCCGCTGGTTCGATTGCGAGCTGCCTGCAATGTGAAGGCCGTGTTCACCACAGGGGCAGTCAGCGGAAATACTGTTTCTGCCTGCTGGCCCTTCAGTGAACATGTAATAGGGCCGGTGGTGTTCTGCCTGCACTGGCGGGCAGGTGGCAGGACAAGTTTGGTGGGTGTCTGAGGCTAGCCTGCCAAACTCGTAATGAGGGCCTAAGGGGGTCATTCCAACCCTGGCGGTCGGTGTTAAAGCGGCGGCTAACCCGCCAACAGGCTGGCGGTGTAAAAAATTGAATTCTGACCCTGGCGGAAACCGCCAACAGAGACCGCCACATTAACACTCCGACCGCCACGGCGGGACAATCAAACAGCGCGGCGGTCACCGCCAACAGACAGGCGGGAGACAATGTACCGCCCACCCTATCACAACCCACCAATCCGCCACCTTTTCCGGGGCGGTAGCCCCGCCGATAAAAACATGGCGGAAACAGACATTTCAAACGGAAAACGCTCACCTCCATACACCCCACGAGGAATCTGGACAGCATGGAACCCGAACTACACATCCTACCAGCCATTGTCTTCCTGCTCCTCTACCAGGAGCACTAACGCTGGCGCAGAAGACTACGGTGAGTACTGCACCTACGACACAGGGGAGGGGAGAGGAGAACATATTACGGGCACACATACGCTACACACCCACCACCACCCTCACCCACTACACACACACATCAATGCATAGCAATACATCACTGTTACAACCCCCAAACCCCACGGAAGAATGCAAAGACAAAATGAAATGATCATAAACAGTCGAATATATTGTATTATCGGCATATAAAAATATCACACATTTAAAACTAATATATACATCAATATTAAAAGTCCGAAAATTTAGCTGTCATTGTCCGTGGACCCCTGGGCCTAAATCACATGGGCAAGGCCCACACAGGATACCTGACACCAACGGAGAGAACACTGCAGGGGCATCAGATAGAAAAACTACAGGCACCTCAGGGGGAAGGGAAGGGGGGGCACCGCACCTCAGCCACATGAGTACACAATGCCAGATCCACGAGGGGCCTCCATGGCCACTGTCCCATCCTGGGGAGTGCAAAGCCACAGTCTCTCAAGTCCATACAGTGGGTGGCTTGCCCACTGCACCATCCTGGGGAGTGCAAAGCCACAGTCTCTCAAGTCCATACAGTGGGTGGCTTGCCCACTGTACCATCCTGGGGAGTGCAAAGCCACAGTCTCTCAAGTGGATGACAGTGTCCACTGGTTCTGGAGGGGGACTGGTGCCCAGAGTGCTTCGTGCAGCCCTGCTCGACACAGATGCGGCACTGCCCCTTCCGCCAATGGGCCAGCGGTGCTTGAGATGAAGGGCCCAGCGGAGCGGTGCTTGAGATGAAGGGCCCAGTGCAGCGGTGCTTGAGATGAAGGGCCCATTGCAGCGGTGCTTGAGATGAAGGGTCCAGTGCAGCGGTGCTTGAGACGGCGGTGCCCAGCGGAGCGGTGCTTGAGATGAAGGGCCCAGTGCAGCGGTGCTTGAGATGAAGGGCCCAGCGGAGCGGTGCTTGAGATGAAGGGTCCAGCGCAGCGGTGCTTGAGATGAAGGGCCCAGTGCAGCGGTGCTTGAGACGGCGGTGCCCAGCGGAGCGGTGCTTGAGATGAAGGGCCCAGTTCAGCGGTGCTTGAGATGAAGGGCCCAGCGGAGCGGTGCTTGAGATGAAGGGCCCAGTGCAGCGGTGCTTGAGATGAAGGGCCCAGTTCAGCGGGGCTTGCCTTGGCGGTCCTTGCCCTGTTCAGCGGTCCTTGCCCTGTTCAGGGGTGCTTGAGTTGGCGGTCCTTGCCCTGTTCAGCGGTGCTTGCCCAGTTCAGCGGTGCTTGCCTTGGCGGTCCTTGCCCTGTTCAGCGGTCCTTGCCCTGTTCAGCGGTGCATGCCTTGGCGGTGCTTGCCCTGTTCAGCGGTGCTTGAGTTGGCGGTCCTTGCCCTGTTCAGCGGTGCTTGCCCAGTTCAGCGGTGCTTGCCTTGGCTGTCCTTGCCCTGTTCAGCGGTCCTTTCCCTGTTCAGCGGTGCTTGCCTTGGCGGTGCTTGCCCAGTTCAGCGGTGCTTGAGTTGGCGGTCCTTGCCCTGTTCAGCAGTGCTTGCCTTGGCGGTGCTTGCTCAGTTCAGCGGTGCTTGAGTTGGCGGTCCTTGCCCTGTTCAGCGGTGCTTGCCCAGTTCAGCGGTGCTTGCCTTGGCGGTCCTTGCCCTGTTCAGCGGTCCTTGCCCTGTTCAGCGGTGCTTGAGTTGGCGGTCCTTGTCCTGTTCAGCGGTGCTTGCCTTGGCGGAGCTTGCCCAGTTCAGCGGTGCTTGCCTTGGTGGTCCTTGCCCTGTTCAGCGGTCCTTGCCCTGTTCAGCGGCGCTTGCCTTGGCGGTGCTTGCCCAGTTCAGCGGTGCTTGCCTTGGCGGTCCTTGCCCTGTTCAGCGGTGCTTGAGTTGGCGCTCCTTCATTGCCCATCTGGGCTGTGGCTGGCGCTCCTTCATTGCCCAGCTGGGCTGTGGCTGGCGCTCCTTCATTGCCGAGCTGGGCTGTGGCTGGCGGGGCCCTCCTGGGCAGCTGGGCTGTGGCTGGCGGGGCCCTCCTGGGCAGCTGGGCTGTGGCTGGCGGGGCCCTCCTGGGCAGCTGGGCTGTGGCTGGCGGTGCCCTCCTGGGCAGCTGGGCTGTGGCTGGCGGGGCCCTCCTGGGCAGCTGGGATGGGGCTGCTGGGGCCCTCCTGGGCAGCTGGCCTGCTGCCAGACTTGTCAGGCGTGCTGCCCTTCCCACCCTTCCCTGGTCGTCTGTGGCCCTTTCCCACCTTTGGCGGTGTGCCAGGTGGCACCCCACTTCCAGGCGGAGCCAGGGTAGGGATTTTGGTCCCTGGTGTCCTTGGCCTCTCGCGCCGGGCACTGGTGATCTTTGGGTGTTTTTCCGGGGGTGGGCTGGCCGTGCCTTGGCTCCTACCAGAACTAGTTGCCCTTGAGGGTGGGGGATTCCACAGTCCTTGGACAACAGTCCTGATAGGTCCTGGTTTGGTGGTGGCTGAGGTGCTGATTGCAGTCTTATTCGATGGACGGGGTGGGGGAGTTGTTGGAAAGAGGTCAAGTTTGGAAAGGAAAATCAATTTGGAAAGAGAGGGACGGCTAGGTGTAGTGGGTATGGGAGTGGAGGAAGAGGATGTGGTTGTAGGAGTGTGAAGTCTGGTGTCTTTGGGTGCAGGTGCTTGGGCTGGAGGCTGTCATGAGGTGGATGGCTGTTGGGTGGGTGGCTGCCTGCGTTTGTGTGGTTTGGAAGAGGGGGTGACAGACACACTGGGAGAGGACACAGGGGACGTGTAAATGGTAGTGGGGGTGGTGACTGCACGTGTGCAGAGTGTTCTGGTGGGTGTGCTGGTGATGGACGTAGTGGCTGAAGATGTTGTGCATGCAAGTGTGAGTGGAGACGTCACAGGGAGGGAGGAGGGAGACGAGGAGGAGGGGGACACAGTGGAGGCAGTGGGTGTTGGTGTGTTTGCATGTGGATGTTTATTGTGTGAATGCTAGTGTGAAGTGTGGTGCTTATGTCTGGATGAGCTTCCCTTGGGTGTTGAGGTGTGTGCAGGCTGGTCTGTAGGTGTGTCTGGGATAGGCAGAGGTACAGGGGATTGGGTCTGGGTGGAGGAAGTTGGAGGGGGGAGGCTAGAGACAGGGACAATTGCTGCCGTCAGTGCTGAGGCCAGAGCGTTGAACGATCGCTGATGGGCAGCCTGACCCGAATGAATGCCCTCCAGGTAGGCATTACTCCGGTGCACCTCCCTTTCTACACCCTGGATGGCATTCAAAAGGGTAGACTGCCCTACAATGATGGTCCTCTGGAGGTCAATGACCTCCTCACTGAGGGCAGCAGGGGTGACAGGGGCAGGGCCTGAGGTGCCTGGGGCGAAGGAGATGCCCACCTTCCTGGGTGAGCGGGCACGGGGCAAACGCTGAGGGGCTGCTGGGAGGGCAGTGCTGGTGCGCTGGGTGGCGGCTGTACCTGTTGTTGCGGGGGGCACGGATGTTGCCGCCACCACAAGGGAGCTCCCTTCAGAGGACGAGTCGCTGCCACTGACATCAGCACGAGTCCCCGCTGTGGAGCTCCCCTCGCCCTCTGTCCCACTGGTGTACTCAGAGTCCGTTGCATGGCCCTCCAGGGCCATGTGGGATGCAGCTACCTCGTGCTCCGATGCCACTTCTCCTCCGCCTGATGATGCTAATGCACACATGAACAGGAAGACCATAAAAAAGGGGAGGGGGAGAAAGAAAGACATGTTGAGTGCATGGATTACCGCTACCGTTGGCGGAGAGGACAGACACAGAAGCCCCCTGCACTACGCTGCGCACTTGGGGTCCACTACGCAATCCGTGGGACATGGCCTACAAGCCTATGGATGACGACTGCACACATAGATGACACAGGGCCATGAATAGCTGTACTTGGCACCCTACAGAGGTGGGGGTCGGGGGCACAGGGCCATGCCTTACGGAGGAGCCTAGCCTACAGAAATCGCCCTGGCCTAGAGATACCCACAGCCCACCTCCCCCACCCAGACACCTCCACTGTGCGCAAAGTCACCAGAATGAGAGTGTACTCACCCCCTTGTGTCTGCTGTGATATCCTCACGCGCCCATCCAAATCGGGGTATGCCACGGCCAGGATCCGGGACATCAGGGGGGTCAATTGACGACTGGCACCCCGCCTACGTTGGGAGGCCATCCGCAGCAGAGCCTCCGCAGTCTTCCTGCTCCCACGTCGGATGTCCTCCCACCTCTTCCGGCAGTGGGTGCCCCGTCTGTTGTGGACCCCCAGGGTCCGGACGTCCTTGGCGATGGCACGCCAAATAGCGATTTTCTGGTGGGCGCTGACCTATGTGACATGTACAGGGTGGAGAAAAAAAATCATCACCTTCTGCATGCTTGATGTGAGTGGCCCCCCATCCCCACCCTTGCCATGTGGCACATGCTCTCATCTGTCGTCTGATGCATACCTCAATCGCTCCCCTCCCCACCATCTTTCATCCACCCGACCCAACCCAGACATTGCCCCCAAAGCATGCTCCCAGTGTACTTACCTGTTGGTCTGGAGGACCGAAGAGTAGCGCATACTGGGGGAGGACCCCATCCACGAGTTTCTCCAATTCTTCAGAAGTGAAGGCAGGGGCCCTTTCCCTAGTCGCAGCAGCCATTGTCTCTTCCAGACCGAGGTCACAGCAGCACTTGCAGTGTAGGTCCTCTCCTGTGGAAGATCAGGTATCGACATTGGCTTGTGTAAACAATAGGATTCTATGTTAACCAATGCAGCTTTGCGCCGCGGTCTTCGACCGCCTACCGCCACGGTGTGCCACGCCAGCGCATTGACCTCACATCCCATTGTCACACTTCACAGGTCAGGCAGCCGCCATTTCAAGGGCCCACATGGCTTAATTTCTACTGGGTCACACATACCTAGGCCTTTCCTCAACACTCATACAAACCATTCAATGCATAGTGAATCGTGTTGTGTGCAGGCTGTGGGAACGTACCTGTGGGTTGATTGACTCTGTGCTCGCTGTTGTCCTTCCTAGGCACCGTCCGCTGGGCAATGCGAGGAGATGGAGGAATCTTCCTGTGTACAGACCGCTGGTGGACCTGTCGACAATGGAGGAAAGACATGTCATACTGACATACAGGCTTGACCGAGCCACTATACAGGAACTGTGTGCCCAGCTGGAGCCAGACCTGATGTCACCCATCCGCCAACCCACAGGGATCCCCCCTCTAGTGCAGGTGCTGTCAGTACTCCATTTCTTAGCAAGTGGGTCATTTCAAACAACAGTGGCCATATCATCAGGGATGTCTCAACCTATGTTTTCCAAGGTGTTGTCCAGAGTGTTGTCTGCCCTGCTGAAACACATGAGGATCTACATCATTTTCCCTGAGGTGGGGGATTTGCCTACAGTGAAGGGTGATTTCTATGCCCTTGGACATATCCCCAACATCATAGGTGCCATGGATGGGACACATGTGGCTTTGGTACCCCCCAGCAGGAGTGAACAGGTGTACAGGAACAGGAAAAGTTATCATTCGATGAATGTACAGATGGTGTGCTTGGCTGACCAGTACATCCCCCACGTTAATGCCAAGTTCCCTGGGTCAGTGCATGACGCCTACATCCTGCGGAATAGCAGCATCCCGTTTGTGATGGGTCAACTCCAGAGGCACCGGGTGTGGCTATTAGGGGACTCTGGTTACCCCAACCTGTCATGGCTACTGACCCCAGTGAGGAATCCCAGGACCAGGGCAGAGGAACGCTACAATGAGGCCCATGGGCGGACTAGGAGGGTGATCGAGCAAACCTTTGGCCTCCTGAAGGCCAGGTTCAGGTGCCTCCATCTGACAGGTGGATCCCTAATGTACTCACCAAAGAAGGTGTGCCAGATCATCGTGGCCTGCTGTATGCTTCACAACCTGGCTTTGCGCCGCCAGGTGCCTTTTCTGCAGGAGGATGATCCAGATGGTGGTGTTGTAGCAGCTGTGGAGCCTGTGGAGAGTGAAGAAGAGGAAGCCGGAGAGGACGACATAGACAACAGGAACACAGTAATAGAGCAATATTTTCAGTGACACACAGGTAAGAGTACACACCGACATATTACATTTACTTTAAAACTCCTACCTCTCTACTGTCTGACTTTTTCCCCCAGTGTACGGTAACTGTGTTGTGACTTTCCCTTCCGTTTTCAGAGCTGTGGGCCCCACTGCGTGACATCTGCTTTGTTACCCCATGGACTACAGCTGTGTGACAGCGGTTTGTTGGCATCACAATGTGAATAACAATTTTGGCACTGTCATGTCTAATACATTTGTTAGAATCACAGACAGACTCCAGATTGTTTATGTGCAATAAGTGTGTTTATTCAAGTGCTCTAATTTGGATGGGTGGTTGCAAATCGGTGAGGGGTGATGGTGGAGGATTGTCCATGGCAGAGTCCAGACTATCAGGTTCACAGGTGCATTGTCCAAATGCCTGTGGGAAGTGGAGCAGGGGCAGTTTAAGGTTGGACAGGGTGACAATGTGGGACAGTGGGATGACAATCAGGGCGGTATCCTTTGCTGGCGGGGTCTTGACATGTTACTCTGTCTTCTTCCTGGATCTCAGGGCCCGCTTGCGGGGTGGTTCTCCTTCTGCAGGGGGTGGGGTTCTGGTAGCCTGTTGGTCTTCTGTCGGGGCCTCCTGTCCACTAGCGCCGGCGGAGGTGGTAGCCTGTTCTTGGTCCATGCTAGTGTCAGGGGCCCTTTGAGGTGCCACAGTGGTCCGCAATGTGGAGATTAACTCATTCAGGGCCACTACGATGGTACCCATGGCGGTACTGATGTTTCTCAGTTCCTCCCTGAACCCCATATACTGTTGTTCCTGCAGAAGCTGGATTTCCTGAAACCTGGCCAGGACCGTCGCCATCATCTCCTGGGAGCGGTGGTATGCTCCCATGATGGAGGAGAGGGCCTCGTGGAGAGTGGGTTCCCTTGGTCTGTCCCCCCCCGTCGCACAGCTGCCCTCCCAGTTTCCTTGGGCCTCCGTCCTCCGGACCGTGTGCCCACTACCACTGACCCCAGGTCCCTGTTGTTGTTGGGGTGGTGGATTAGCCTGGGTTCCCTGTAGTGGTGGACACACCGCTGATTGACGTGTCCTGGGGACAGAGGTATGGGCCCGCTGGGTGGGTGCTGTGGTGGTGTTCCCAGAGGGGGGAAGGTCTGCTGTGGCCTGTGCCTGTCTGAGGGGAACCGACTGTCCTGAGGTCCCCGATGGACTGTGCTGGTCATCTAGATCCAGGGAGACAGAGCTGCTGTCATCACTGTGGGCCTCTTCTGGGGGTGGAGGGGACATTTGTGGACCCTCCTGCACAGTGACCTGGCGTTCGGGTCCTGCAGGGGTATAAAAGTATGGTTATTGCTTCTGTTTGTGCCAATGGCGTGCAATGGTTGGGTGCCCGTGTACCCCAGTGCTGGCATTCCTTTGTGGGCGCTGTTGTGATGGTATTTTGGGGGGGGGGGGTTGATGGGTATGTGCATTGGGCATGCCTTGGTGATGGGTGTCCATGCTTTGGGGCCGCTTGCAGGGCTAAGTGTTGGGATGGGTGGTTTGTGATAGTGAGACATTTGCAAGGGGTAGTTGTGATGGGGGTAAGGGTGAGGGTGGGGGTATGAGTTGGCATGCAGGTGGGGTGGGGGGGATGAAGTAGTGAAGATGAGACTTACCAGAGTCCATTCCTCCACCAACTCCTGCGAGGCCCTCAGGATGCAGGATGTTCAAGACTTGCTCCTCCAATGTTGTAAAATCTGGGGGAGGAGGTGGGGGTCCGCCGCCAGTCCGCTGTACCGCGATGTTGTGCCTTGATACCATGGAACACACCTTCCCCCGTAGGTCGTTCCACCGCTTCCTGATGTCGTCCCGATTTCTCGGGTGCTGTCCCACAGCGTTGACCCTGTCCACGATTCTGCTCCATAGCTCCATCTTCCTGGCAATGGTGGTGTGCTGCACCTGTGTCCCGAACAGCTGGGGCTCTACTCGTACGATTTCCTCCACCATGACCCTGAGTTCAGCATCTGAGAACCTGGGGAGACTTTGAGGTGCCATGGGGTGGTGTGGATGATGTGTGGGGTGGAGTGTGTAGTGATAGGTGAGGTGCTATTTAGTGGTGTGTTGTGTGAGGTGCGTGGAAGTTCTGTGGGTATTGGGTATTGTGTGCCTGTGGATGCTTGGTAGTTGACTGTGGTGTCTCTCTCTCGCCTTCTCTCTGAATTTCTGGTCGTAGGGGTTTGTGGGTGATGTGGGTGTGTGTTTTATATTGTATTGGGTGTGTGGGAGTGGTGTGTGTATGTGTATCAGGTGTGTGTATTTCGAATAGTCCAATGTGGTAGTGTTTTGTACAAGTATGTGTATTTCGACTGCGGCGGTGTGTACCGCCAATAGAATACCGCGGTTGAAAGACTGCCGCGTGGATTCGTGGGTCGTAATGGCATGGGCGTATTTCTGTTGGCGTGACGGTGGAGGTTTGGTCATTGCCAGTTTATCGCTGACCTTTGGTGTGGCAGACTTTTGTGGATGTCGGAATTTTGGCGGTTTGCCTGTTGTGGGTCAGAATGACCGTGGCGGTTTACCGCGACCGCGGCGGTGTTATGGCGGTCTTCTGACTGGCGGTAAGCGGCTTTTACCGCCGAGGTTGGAATGACCGCCTATATCTCATTTTGATATAGTATACACAGAGCCAGCTTCCTACTAGCGTGTTGCAGTATGAGTTGTTGGCCAGGTATGGTGCTGGACTTACTATTCCTCTCTTTAGCTGTAATAATTTACACTTGTAAATTTAGCTCCAGAAATCCAGTCGCAAAACATTATTACTTTACCCACTACAAACATACAGTGGTAAGCCATTTGCAAACCAGAAGGGGTCCCCTTTGTGAATGTTGAGAAAAACTTTTTTTAAGACTAGACATTTATTTTATTATTTAACGCATCTCATTTCTTTCAAAGAAAATGAGTTTCATATAAAAATGATTGCATTATTTAAAAGCAATTACAGCAGGCCACCATCTCTGTGATGGCAATAATTCAAAGTGGGTCGCAATTTGCAACATACCTTATTAATACTCATTATGTAGGTCGATTTGTGACCTACTGAGAATCTGTTTTTTGCTAACTGGCCTACTAGTACTAAGATCAGTTTGTAAAAATAGAATGGAATTGAATGGAAAAGTTGGTACACGATTTGCAATGACTCATTCTTTATACATTTGGCCATGAGGGCCAGATGTATGATGCAGTGGTTGCAAAATACTGGTCACATTTTGCTATGAAACGACGGCCTACACCTAAAAAATATTTGTTTAATTTTTTTAACGTTTTTAAATGCCTTACATCTACATGTTTGTAGTCAGTAAAAATGTATGTTTGATTGCAAAACATTAATATGCACATCTGTGAATCGGTATTTGGAAGGGATGTTCCACATTTTGGTCACAAACTCTAATTACAATTGTGAAACATGTTACCGAATCACAATTTGTGGTTTGTACATACAAAAAGCACTAGTGGTTGCAAATGGCCCAATTCTGTAAATAGGGCCATTTTTGCAACTGAGAAAAGGCTTCTTATATCTGGCTCATAGGGACATGAGTGATATTCCTTAGATGTCTTTTTTGCAGCCTGATTATATGGTAAAAGAAAGTTTGTAACTGACTCTGAATACTACTGATTTTCTTACATTGACCATTATGAAATCCATTTTGGCATTCTACTCTTGGCACACCAAAAGCCATTACTGAAGCATAGTGCAAAAATGTTTACTCAATCATATAAGAACCTCTTTCTCACTTGTATGAATGCTATGTTTTGGACCAGCCATTATTTGTTGCCTTTACTTGTCAATCCACTGTTATATTGTGGGGCAGTGAAACTGCAAAATGCCCCCCCTTGTCATGGGAGAAAAGGCGCATGTTGAGGGGGGCATTGCATTCTTTATTTTCCAAAACAAAATCCCAATATGGATTTTTGTCTGAGGAAAACAAAAAAATGTAAGTTTGCTGTGTGACTCCACCACGTTGATGTAGCCATCTATCAAACTTACAATGCATTGACAGGACCCGCTGTGATGGTGGTTCCTGACAGTGCTGGAGCTGTCTTCTGGGCTGGCGGCCACCTCAATATTTGGCTATTGGGGACTCCATCAGGGTGAGGGAGTACTTTACTCCAACTCTCTGATGGAGTAAAACCCCATCTGCCAAACTCTAAATTGGCCCATAAATTCAATGTCATTTTAGAGAATATTATCTGTTTTGTAATTGTTATTAAAGAAACCAGCCATACCTGATTTATCACATAATTCCTATTCACTTTGACCCAGATTTACAAAAAATTGGGCTCTGTGAAAATTTGCAGCACCTTATTATGCAAATGGTAAAAAAACATTTGCAGCAGCAGTTGTGGCTCGTGGGAGGGAGAAGGAGCAGGGTGGCGCAGTGCGGGGGGTTGTCAGGGGAGTGCAAAAAAAAAAAATGAATGGAATAAAAAAAACGTACCTGATTTGCGGTGCTACCTCCAAAACGCTGCCCGCTACTCATCTGCAGGGACAGGCTCAGGCTCCCAGCCTGCCCTGCATCGAATCCTACTGCTATTTTCATGCTGTTACCAGCATGAAAGCAGTGGTAGGATTGGACGGAGCGCCCTGGCTGGGCACTCCGGGGCAGAGTGGAAGCTTCTGCCTGCTCTCCAATCTAGCACTGTGGTGCCGGGTTGGACAGAGCCTACTGCGCATGTATGTTTGGCGTGCCAGAGCCGGCCAGCCAAATAGACATGTGCACCGAGGGGGGGAATGCTGTGCACTTCCCCTCAGTCCCTGTCTTGCCAGTGGCCCCACCCCTTTTGAAGTAAAACTTTGCAGCTGCTGCTGGCCGGGGGAGAGGGGACTCTCTGCCGCCATAACGGAGGAGCTGCCCCTGTGCAGCAGTCGTGTCAGCTATGTCCATACAAAAAAAATGATTTTAGAGTCATGCTGAGCATTCATGAGACATAAGGGTGAATTAGCAGTGTTTTGTATGAATTGTATGGACTTTCTATTCAACATACAACCTTGAGTGGAAATTTCAATGCATTTGGCCAAAAGGAAGCTGTGTAAAATATGCAATTATGTGAAGACTACATCATATGGCTTAGAATATCACACAATATTCCCCTTAAATTGTTTGCACCTGGTTTTATTTGCTGCTAGGCTTTCTCACAAAGCCTAGTCAAGCTACTTTGTATGAATCCTTGAGAGTTTTGGCCACTCCCTTCCTGCTATGTCACCCTAGCTTATATTATCCTGGTTTATGGTCATTGACACAAAGAATGCTTTCGATCTGAACTCAGCAGGTGCAGGAACACAGTCCACCCTATAACTGTGTGGAAAAGTACCAGTATAAAGTCTGAGATATTAGGATGTCACTGCTCCTCTCAGCCAGTCATCTTTGAAGCATGCACTTCTGCTGCCTATAATGACCCTGTCTGTGAATATGTTTCTTATGTTGAACCTGTTCTGTGTGTGTCATCTCTGATGACCACGCAATATCTGTGTGTAACACAAGATAATAACTCTCCTGCTACCTATGCTATATGTACTCATTCTACTTGTATGAGGGAGCTGTCATTGCTGATGCCTTTAATGTTTTGGTTCTGAGTGTGTTGGAGAAGATGTTTCAAATATACAGAATTCAAAACTGTTGGTGCTTTTCAATGCATTATTCCTTTGAGGTGCAAATAGGCATAAATTAAAAGTTGTATGGGGAGAAGGCTCTCCATTCAATGCCACCCCAGTCTGCTCTACAACATGACACTCCAGTCCACTCTACTGTATGTCACACCACTGCACTCTATGACACTCCACTATTTGCTATTTAACTCTATGGTGGTCATTCCAACCTCAGCGGTAAAAGGCGCTTACCGCCGTAAGAAGACCGCCATAACACCGCCGCGGCCGTGGTAAACCGCCACGGTCATTCTGACCCACAACAGGCAAACCGCCAAAATACAGACATCCACAAAAGTCCGCCACACCAAAGGGCAGCGAGAAACTGGCGATGACCAAACCTCCACCGTCACGCCAACAAAAATACGCCCACACTATCACGACACACGAATCCACGCGGCGGTCTTTCAACCACGGTATTCCATTGGCGGTACACACCGCCGCGCACAAAATACACACACTTCTACAAAATACTACCACATTGGACAATTCAAAATACACACACCTGAAACACATACACACACCACTCCCACACACCCAAATAAATATAAAATGCACACCCACATCACCCACAAACCTCAACTCCTAGAGATTCGTGAACACGCACAGAGAAAAGACATCCGAGCACCCAGACGCCCAATTCACTGTCACCCAGCAATATTTGCACGCACTTCACACAACACAACAATACACATCACCACACTTAGCACCACACAATCCACCCTACACATCACCCACACCACCCCATGGCACCGCAAAGACACCCCAGGTTCTCTGATGATGAACTCAGGGTCATGGTGGAGGAAATTGTACGAGTAGAGCCACAGCTGTTCGGGGCACAGGTGCAGCACACCACCATTGCCAGGAAGATGGAGCTATGGAGCAGAATAGTGGACAGGGTCAACGCTGTGGGACAGCACCCAAGAAATCGGGACGACATCAGGAAGAGGTGGAACGACCTACGGGGGAAGGTGTGTTCCATGGTATCCAGGCACAACATCGCGGTGCAGCGGACTGGCGGCGGACCCCCACCTCCTCCCCCAGAATTTACAACATGGGAGGAGCAAGTATTGAACATCCTGCATCCTGAGGGTCTCGCAGGAGTAGGCGGAGGAATGGACTCTGGTAAGGCAAATCTTAACTACTTCTTCCCCCCACCCCACCTGCATGCCAACTCATACCCCCACCCTTACCCTCACCCCCATCACATCCTACCCCTTGCAACTGTCTCACCATCACAACCCACCCATCCCAACACCTAGCCCTGCATGCGTCCACAAAGCATGGACACCCATCACCTAAGCATGCCCACTGCACATACACATACAACCCACCAACCCCCCAACCACCGTCACAACAGCCCCCACAAAGGAATGCCAGCACTGGGGTACACGGGCACCCACCCATTGCACGCTATGACACACACAGAAGCAATAACCATACTTTTATACCCCTGTAGGACCCGAACGCCACGTCACCGCGCAGGAGGGTCCACAAATGTCCACTCCACCCCCAGAAGAGGCCCACAGTGAGGACAGCAGCTCTGTCTCCCTGGATCTAGATGACCAGCCCGGTCCATCGGGGACCTCAGGACAGTCGGTTCCCCTCAGACAGGCACAGGCCACCACAGACCTTCCCCCCTCTGGGAACACCAGCACAGCACCCACCTAGCGAGCCCATCCCTCTGTCCCCAGGACACGTCAATCAGTGGTGTGTCCACCACTACAGGGAACCCAGGCTAACCCAACAACAACAGGGACCTGGGGGCAGTGGTAGTGGGCACACGGTCCAGGGGACAGAGGCCCAGGGAAACAGGGGAACTGGGAGGGCTGCTGTGCGACAGGGGGGGAACAGGCCCAGGGAACCCACTCTCCATGAGGCCCTCTCCTCCATCATGGGAGCATACCACCGCTCCCAGGAGACGATGGCGACGGTCCTGGCCAGGTTTCAGGAGATCCAGCTTCTGCAGGAGCAACAGTATATGGGGTTCAGGGAGGAACTAAGAAACATCAGTTCCACCATGGGTACCATCGTAGTGGCCCTGAATGAGGTAGTCACGACATTGCGGGACACTCTGGCACCTCAAAGGGCCCCTGACACTAGCATGCACCAAGAACTGCCTACCACCTCCGCCGGCGCTAGTGGACAGGAGGCCTCGACACAAGACCAACAGGCCACCAGAACCCCACCCCCTGCAGAAGGAGAACCACCCCACAAGCGGGCCCTGAGAACCAGGAAGAAGACAGAGTAAGATGTCAAGACCCCCACCAGCAAAGGATACCGCCCTGATTGTCATCCCACTGTCCCACATTGTCACCCTGTCCAACCTTAAACTGCCCCTGCTCCACTTCCCACAGGCATTTGGACAATGCACCTGTGAAACTGATAGTCTGGACTCTGCCATGGACAATCCTCCACCATCACCCCTCACCAATTTGCAACCACCCATCCAATTTAGAGCACTTGAATAAACACACTTATTGCACATAAACAGAGTCTGTCTGTGATTTAGAACAAATGTATTAGACATGACCGTGCCAAAATGTTCATTCACATTGTGATGCTAACACACCGCTGTCACACAGCTGTAGTCCATGGGGAAACAAAGCAGATGTCACGCAGTGGGGCCCACATCTCTGAAAACGGAAGGGAAAGTCACAACACAGTTACCATACACTGGGGGAAAAAGTCAGACAGTAGAGAGGTAGGAGTCATTAGGTAAATGTAATATGCCGGTGTCTACTCTTACCTGTGTGTCACTGAAAATACTGCTGTATTACTGTGTTTCTGTTCTCTATGTCGTCCTCTTCGGCTTCCTCCTCTTCACTCTCCACAGGCTCCACAGCTGCTACAACACCACCATCTGGACCATCCTCCTGCAGAAAAGGCACCTGGCGGCGCAAAGCCAGGTTGTGAAGCATACAGCAGGCCACGATGATCTGGCACACCTTCTTTGGTGAGTACATAAGGGATCCACCTGTCATATGGAGGCACCTGAACCTGGCCTTCAGGAGGCCAAAGGTTCGCTCGATCACCCTCCTAGTCCGCCCATGGGCCTCATTGTACCGTTCCTCTGCCCTTGTCCTGGGATTCCTCACTGGGGTCAGTAGCCAGGACAGGTTGGGGTAACCAGAGTCCCCTAATAGCCACACCCGGTGCTTCTGGAGTCGACCCATCACATACGGGATGCTGCTATTCCGCAGGATGTAGGCGTCATGCACTGACCCAGGGAACTTGACATGAACATGGGAGATGTACTGGTCTGCCAAACACACCATCTTTACATTCATGGAATGATAGCTCTTCCGGTTCCTGTACACCTGTTCACTCCTGCTGGGGGGGACCAAAGCAACATGTGTCCCATCAATGGCACTTATGATGTTGGGGATATGTCCAAGGGCATAGAAATCACCCTTCACTGTAGGCAAATCCCCCACCTCAGGGAAAACGATGTAGCTCTGCATGTGTTTCAGCAGGGCAGACAACACTCTGGACTACACCTTGGAAAACATAGGCTGGGACATCGCTGATGATATGGCCACTGTTGTTTGAAATGACCCACTTGCTAAGAAATGGAGTACTGACAGCACCTGCACTAGAGGGGGGATCCCTGTGGGTTGGCGGATGGGTGACATCAGGTCTGGCTCCAGCTGGGCACACAGTTCCTGTATAGTGGCTCGGTCAAGCCTGTATGTCAGTATGACATGTCGTTCCTCCATTGTCGACAGGTCCACCAGCGGTCTGTACACGGGAAGATTCCTCCATCTCCTCGCATGTCCCAGCGGACGGTGCCTATGAAGGACAACAGCGAACACAGAGTCAAGCAACCCACAGGTACGTAACCACAGCTTGCACATAACACGATTCCCAATGCATTGAATGGCTTGAATGAGTGTTGGTGCATGGCCTAGGTATGTGTGACGCAGTTGGTAATTAGGCCATGTGGGCCCTTGAAATGGCGGCTGCCTGACCTGTGAAGTGCGACAGTGGGATGTGAGGTCAATGCGCTGGCGTGGCACACCGCGGCGGTAGGCGGTCGAAGACCGTGGCGCTAAGCCGCATTGGTTAACATTGAACCCTATGGGTTTCAGGAGCCAATGACGATGTGCGCCACGGGCGTGACCACCATTTTCTATCTGCTTAATCACTCGATACCTGATCTTCGACAGGAGAGGACCTACACTGCAAGTGCTGCTGTGACCTCGGTCTGGAAGAGACGATGGCTCATGCGACTGGGGAAAGGGCCCCTGCCTTCACTGCGGAGGAGTTGGAGAAACTTGTGGATGGGGTCCTTCCCCAGTATGCGCTACTCTACAGTCCTCCAGACCAACAGGTAAGTACACTGGGACCATGCTTAGTGGGCAATGCCTGGGTTGAGTGGGGTGGATGAAAGATGGTGGGGAGGGGAGCGATTGAGGCATGCATCAAACGACAGATGAGAGCATGTGCCACATGCAAGGGTGGGGATGGGGGGCCACTCACATCGAGCATGCAGAAGGTGATGACAATTTTTCTCTCCCTGTACATGTCACATAGGTCAGCGCCCACCAGAAAGTCGCGATTTGGCATGCCATCGACAAGGACGTCCGGACCCTGGGGGTCCAAAACAGACGGGGCACCCACTGCCGGAAGAGGTGGGAGGACATCCGACGCTGGAGCAGGAAGACGGCGGAGGCTCAGCTGGGGATGGCCTCCCAACGTAGGAGGGGTGCCAGTCGTCATTTGACCCCTCTGATGTCCCGGATCCTGGCGGTGGCCTACCCCGATTTGGATGGGCGTGTGAGGACATCACAGCAGACACAAGGGGGTGAGTACAAATACATTCTGCTGACTTTGCGCGCAGTGGAGGTGTCTGGGTGGGGGAGGAGGGCTGTGGGTATCCCTAGGCCAGGGCGATTTCTGTAGGCTAGGCCCCTCCGTAAGGCATGGCCCTGTGCCCCCGCCCCCCACCTCTGTAGGGTGCCAAGTACAGGTATCCATGGCCCTGTGTCATCTATGTGTGCAGTTGTCGTCCATAGGCTTGTAGGCCATGTCCCACGGATTGCGTAGTGGACCCCAAGTGCGCGGCGTAGTGCAGGGGGCTTCTGTGTCTGTCTTGTCCACCAACGGTAGCGGTAATCCATGCACTCAACATGTCTTTATTTCTCCTCCCCCCCTTTTTTGTGGTCTTCCTGTTCATGTGTGCATTAGCATCATCAGGCGGAGGAGAAGTGGCATCGGAGCACGAGGGAGCTGCATCTCACATGGCCATGGCGGGCCATGCAACTGACTCGGATTTCACCACTGAGACGGAGGGCGAGGGGAGCTCCACAGCGGGGACTCGTTCTGAGGTCAGTGACAGCGACTCGTCCTCTGAAGGGAGCTCCCTTGTGGTGGCGGCAACATCCGTGCCCCCCGCAACAACAGGTACAGCCGCCACCCAGCGCACCAGCACCGCCCTCCCAGCAGCCCCTCAGCGTTTGCCCCGTGCCCGCTCACCCAGGAAGGTGGGCATCTCCTTCGCCCCAGGCACCTCAGGCCCTGCCCCTGTCACCCTTGCTGCCCTCAGTGAGGAGGTCATTGACCTCCTAAGGACCATCATTGTTGGAAAGTCTACCCTTTTGAATGCCATACAGGGTGTACAAAGAGAGGTGCACCAGAGTAATGCATACCTGGAGGGCATTCATTCGGGTCAGGCTGCCCAACAGCGATCGTTCAACGATCTAGCCCCAGCACTGACGGCAGCAATTGTCCCTGTCTCTAGCCTCCCCCCTCCAACTTCCTCCACCCAGACCCAATCCCCTGTACCTCTGCCTATCCCAGACACACCTACAGACCAGCCTGCACACACCTCAACACCCAAGGGTAGCTCATCCAGACATAAGCACCACACATCACACAAGCATTCACACAAGCAACATCCACATGCAGACATACCAACAGCCACTGCCTCCACTGTGTCCCCCTCCTCCTCGTCTCCCTCCCTGTGACGTCTCCACTCACACTTGCATGCACAAGATCTTCAGCCACTACGTCCATCACCAGCACACCCACCAGAACACTCCGCACACGTGCAGTCACCACCCCCACTACCATTTACACGTCCCCTGTGTCCTCTCCAAGTGTGTCTGTCACCCCCTCCTCCAAACTACACAAACGCAGGCAGGCAGCCACCCACCCAACAGCCATCCACCTCACGACAGCCTCCAGCCCAAGCACCTGCACCCAAAGACACCAGACTTCACACTCCTACAACCACATCCTCTTCCTCCACTCACATACCCACTACACCTACCCGTCCCTCTCTTTCCAAATTGCTTTTCCTTTCCAAACTTGACCTCTTTCCTACAACTCCCCCACCCCGTCCATCTCATAAGACTCCAATCAGCACCTCAGCCACCACAAAACCGGGACCAGTGAAGACTGTTGTCCATGGACTGTGGTGTCCCCCACCCTCAAGGGCATCCAGTTCGGCTAGGAGCCAAGGCACGGCCAGCCCACCACCGGAAAAGCATCCTAAGATTGCCAGTGCCTGGCGCGAGCGACCAAAGACCCCAGGGACAAAAATCCCTACATTGGCTCCGGCAGGAAGTCAGGTGCCACCAGGCACACCGCCAAAGGTGGGAAAGGGCCACAAGCGTGCAGGGAAGGGTGGGAAGGGCAGCACGCCCGACAAGTCCGGCAACAGGCCAGCTGGCCAGGAGGGCCCCACCAGCCCCATCCCAGGAGTGCAGGAGGACACACACAGGCCCGGTACTGCAGCCCAGGAGGGCCCCGCAAGCCACCAGACAGATGGGCAGGAAGGCCCCGCCAGCCACATGTCAGGTGGCGAGTGACATCCATGCCTGGGCCGGATCCGCTGACCAGGACACTAATCTCAAGCACCGCTGAACAGGGCACCGCCGTCTCAAGCACCGCTGAACAGGGCACCGCCATCTCAAGCACCTCTCCGCTGGGCCCTTCATCTCAAGCACCGCTGAACTGGGCCCTTCATCTCAAGCACCGCTGAACAGGGACCTTCATTTCAAGCACCGCTCCGCTGGGCACCGCCGTCTCAAGCACCGCTGAACTGGGCCCTTCATCTCAAGCACCGCTCCGCTGGGCCCTTCATCTCAAGCACCGCTCCGCTGGGCCCTTCATCTCAAGCACTGCTCCGCTGGGCACCGCCGTCTCAGGAACCGCTGAACTGGGCCCTTCATCTCAAGCACCGCTCCGCTGGGCACCGCCGTCTCAGGAACCGCTGAACTGGGCCCTTCATCTCAAGCACCGCTCCGCTGGGCCCTTCATCTCAAGCACCGCTCCGCTGGGCACCGCCGTCTCAGGAACCGCTGAACTGGGCCCTTCATCTCAAGCACCGCTCCGCTGGGCACCGCCGTCTCAAGCACCGCTGAACAGGGCACCGCCGTCTCAAGCACCGCTGAACAGGGCACCGGCGTCTCAAGCACCGCTCCGCTGGGCCCTTCATCTCAAGCACCGCTGAACCGGGCCCTTCATCTCAAGCACCGCTGAACTGGGCACTTCATCCCAAGCACCGCTGAACAGGGCACCGCCGTCTCAAGCACCGCTCCGCTGGGCCCTTTATCTCAAGCACCGCTGAACTGGGCCCTTCATCTCAAGCACCGCTGAACTGGGCCCTTCATCTCAAGCATCGCTCCGCTGGGCACCGCCGTCTCAAGCACCGCTGAACTGGGCCCTTCATCTCAAGCACCGCTCCCCTGGGCCCTTCATCTCAAGCACCGCTCCGCTGGGCCCTTCATCTCAAGCACCGCTCCGCTGGGCACCGCCGTCTCAGGAACCGCTGAACTGGGCCCTTCATCTCAAGCACCACTCCGCTGGGCCCTTCATCTCAAGCACCGCTCCGCTGGGCACCGCCGTCTCAGGAACCGCTGAACTGGGCCCTTCATCTCAAGCACCGCTCCGCTGGGCACCGCCCTCTCAGGAACCGCTGAACTGGGCCTTTCATCTCAAGCACCGCTCCGCTGGGCACCGCCGTCTCAAGCACAGCTGAACAGGGCACCGCCGTCTCAAGCACCGCTGAACAGGGCACCGCCGTCTCAAGCACTGCTCCGCTGGGCCCTTCATCTCAAGCACCGCTGAACTGGGCCCTTCATCTCAAGCACCGCTGAACTGGGCCCTTCATCTCAAGCACCGCTGAACTGGGCCCTTCATCTCAAGCACCGCTGAACTGGGCCCTTCATCTCAAGCACCGCTGAACAGGGCACCGCCGTCTCAAGCACCGCTCCGCTAGGCCCTTCATCTCAAGCACCGCTGAACTGGGCCCTTCATCTCAAGCAATGCTGAACTGGGCCCTTCATCTCAAGCACCGCTCCGCTGGGCACCGGCGTCTCAAGCACCGCTGAACTGGGCCCTTCATCTCAAGCACCGCTCCGCTGGGCCCTTCATCTCAAGCACCACTCCGCTGGGCCCTTCATCTCAAGCACCGCTCCGCTGGGCACCGCCGTCTCAGGAACCGCTGAACTGGGCCCTTCATCTCAAGCACCGCTGCGCTGGGCACCGCCGTCTCAGGAACCGCTGAACTGGGCCCTTCATCTCAAGCACCGCTCCGCTGGGCACCGGCATCTCAAGCACCGCTGAACTGGGCCCTTCATCTCAAGCACCGCTCCGCTGGGCCCTTCATCTCAAGCACCGCTCTGCTGGGCCCTTCATCTCAAGCACTGCTCCGCTGGGCACCGCCGTCTCAAGCACCGCTGAACTGGGCCCTTCATCTCAAGCACCGCTGAACAGGGCCCTTCATCTCAAGCACCGCTGGCCCATTGGCGGAAGGGGCAGGCCTGCATCTGTGTCGGGCAGGGCTGCACGAAGCACTCTGGGCACTAGTCCCCCTCCAGTACCAGTGGAGACTGTTATCCACTTGAGAGACTGTGGCTTTGCACTCCCCAGGATATGGCAGTGGGCAACCCACCCACTGTAGAGACTTTAGAGACTGTGGCTTTGCACTCCCCAGGATTGTACAGTGGGCACCGCACCCACTGTAGAGACTTGAGAGACTGTGGCTATGCACTCCCCAGGATGGCACAGTGGGCAACCCACCCACTGTAGAGACTTGTGAGACTGTGGCTTTGCACTCCCCAGGATGGCACAGTGGCCATGAAGGCCCCTCGTGGATCTGGCATCGTGGACTCATCTGGCTGAGGTGCCCCCCCTTCCCTTTCCCCTGAGGTGCCTGTAGTTTTCCTATCTGATGCCCCTTCAGTGTTCTCTCCGTTGGAGGCAGGTATCCTGTGTGGGCTTTGCCCATGTGTTTTGGCCCAGTGGCCCACGAACAATGGCTGATAGACATATCGGACTGGACAATTTATGTATATAAAGTTATAGATGTGTGATATATTTTATACTCAGTCTTACAATATAATTCTATATTTATAATCATTTCCTTTTGCCTTTGCATTCTTCCGGGGGGTTTGGGGGTGTAACTGTGATGTGTTGCTATGCATTGATGTGTGTGTTGTAGTGGTTGAGGGTGAGGGTGGGTGTGTCGCATATGTGTGTCCCCGTAATTTTTTGCCTCCCCCTCCCCTGTGTCGTAGGTGCAGTACTCACCGTTGTCTTCTGCGCCGGCGTTCGTGCTCCTGGTAGAGGAGCAGGAAGACAATGGCTGGTAGGATGTGTAGTTCGGGTTCCATGCTGTCCCGATTCCTTGTGGGGTGTATGGAGGTGAGCGTTTTCCGTTTGAAATGGCTGTTTCTGCCGTGTTTTTATCGGCGGGGCTACCGCCCCGGAAAAGGTGGCGGATTGGTGGGTTGTGATAGGGTGGGCGGTACATTGTCTCCCGCCTGTCTGTTGGCGGTGACCGCCGCGCTGTTTGTTTGTCCCGCCGTGGCGGGCGGTGTGTTAAAGTGGCGGTCTCTGTTGGCGGTTTCCGCCAGGGTCGGAATTGCATTTTTTTTACCGCCAGCCTGTTGGCGGTTTGACCGCTGCTTTAACACCGACCGCCAGGGTTGGAATGACCCCCTATATCTCTCCACTCCACTCTATGCCAGCCTACTGAACTCACTCCACTGTACCCTATTCCACTGAATGTCACTCCACTCAATGCCATTCCACTCCATGTCACTCCACTCTATGCAACTCCACTCTACGCTATACTACTGTATGTTATACGCCACTTCACTTTATGCCACTCCATTATACTCCACTCTAAGACACACTTTTCTACTCTACAACACTCTAGGGGCCAGATGTATCAAGCTATTTTGCAAATCGCAAAATTCCACCGTTTGTGAATGCAAAATAGTCTTTTACAAGTTATGAAAGGCTTTCGTAGTGCAATTTTAAGGAATCGCTAAAATAGAGATTCCCTAAAATTGTGACTCAATTTTGTGAATCACAAATTGCGATTCCCTAAATAAGAAATTGCAAATAGGGAATACATATTTGCGAGTACCTATGCACATGTATCATGCATTTCCCAAATGGGAACAGGGCATTTAGGAAATGCAATTACCACCAACTCAAGTTTGTGGTAACCATGTGCAATTTTAAAAAATGCTATGAAAATGCATTTTTTAAACTGCCATGTAGCACACGCATACCCCTAGGGCATGTGTGCGCTTTACATGTGCAATTTTTTTTAGTGGGGTAGTATCAAAGGGGGGCCAGCACCCTTGGATTTGCATTATCTAAGTTGTGAATTCCTAAAAATAATTTGCAAATTAGGAAATGCAAAACCATTCACATTTATTGGCCTGGCATATAGGCATTAATGGAGTCCCATTCCCTAATAGTAATTCCCTAATGGCAATTGTGAATTTTAAGAAATCGCTATTTTCTTACATACCATTTTGCATTTCTCAAATAGTGATTTCTTAAAATTCCCTATTTTGGAAATGGCCAGAGTAATGCTGAAGGTATGAAATGGTCAATAGCGAATATCATTTTATTACGAATATTGTTGCCAAAATTTTGAGGACCAAAATAGTGATAGTCAAGTACAGATAGGTAAATATAGGTTTACTGTGGTTAAATCCACATATAATTATAAGGATGATACATCTTCAAGATATGTAGATGAGTTAAGAATAGTGCATCTTTACTGGCCTTTATGTAATTACCTCCTTGATATTTTGGTTCTCGATATTTTGACTATGATATTCTGATAACTCAATATTCTTTACTCGATGTTCCAGACTACAAACCACAGTATGCTAAAATGAAGCTGGGGCCCTCTAATTATTCATTTATGATTTTCTATAACACAAACTTGGTCCAAGGGCATTGGAGTGCTTTACAAGACAGCAAAACATATTCCACATAACAAACATCTGGAAACAGCCAATTTGCTACTGGTAAAAAAAGGAATAGGAGTGTCATATCTGCAAATAAACAGTGCCAAATAAAAAGCTCTTCATAAATCAATTAAAATAAAAGAACCATAGAGCTAAGATAAAAAACAGAGAGTCAAAAAGTGATGTGATAATTCTTGCTTTATTCAATGTGTATCTCTAATAAGAGTATTGTGAGAGTCTTTTAAACTTGATCTGACCTGGAGTTGTGTGAAGTGCTGGTGACACAGAGTTGCAGAGCCTTGTTGCACTACAAGAGAAAGGTTGTTTCACAGAGCCTGAATGTGGGAGGTTCGAGAGGAAGGGATTCAACATTTTTGATTGTAGCTGGATGCCCAAGACTTTAAGGTTTCCATCCATGTAGTAAGGTGTGAAAGGCCATGGCCCTCTCTGGCTTAATGGAAGGTGGTTTAGTTGCTGATCTTGCCTTCTGACTCTAATAATGGCGTTTTAAAAATGTCCATATCATTTGTCTCTTTGTTCTGCTTTTTCATACATGTCTTGGTTACTGTGCACCTCTTTGCAATACTTAGGGGACAATCTGGATTGCTTTTGTAGATAGGATCAATGGGCCCATCTTTGTTCTGATTGCCAGATAGTCTGAAGGCCTTACAGAGACTCTTGACAGCCAATGACTTCATGCACTCAAGTGGGCGAATAGGATTTAGTTCAGTTTACACATTGAAGGGGAAAGGTAGTGCTGCAGATCCTGCATTAACCTTTAAAGTTATGCTATTGCATCCGTTTGGACTGATGTACTGTGTGAAGAAGTGCTCAATTTGTAAATAAAAATTAGCTGGTGCCCAAAGCCCTCCTCTTAAAAACACGGATGCTGCAATTAAATGTGCTAACACAGAATAATGAGGCAGCGTAATCCTGAAACCATCTCAGGCCTCTTCAATCAATTTACAGCCACTTCAGCCTAGTCTTGCACCTTTCTGCTTTCTCCCATTGTCACGCTTTTTCATTTTTCTCTTCCTCCATCTTTCCCATATGTGTCTTTTGCTCGCAGTAATTCTTGAGGCAGAAATAAAAGTGCCAACCCTCAAAAATAAGTGCTGGTGCCCCGCACCGGAAACCATAAGCACAAATCAAGAACTGGTGTGATGCCTCAGATAAGACTAAGGGACTCATTACAACTTTGGCAGTCGGACAAGCTGACCACCAAAGCAGCAAGGGGGAGGCTGCCGTTATGCCAGTGGCCTCCCACCTAGTAATATTACGATGTTTCCACCGGGCTAACCGGCGGAAACATTGTATTACAAGGTTTCCACCGGTCAGACCAGCAGAAACAGTGCCACAGCATTGGCCTTGACTCCTTTAAGGAAGCTGAGGCCAATACCGTAACACAGTAGCACCCTCAGATTGTGCACTGTCTGCAGTGCTCATTCAAAGAGTGCTGCCAAGGGGGCCCTGCACTGCCCATGCCTTGGGTATAGACAGGGCAGGGCAGGGGCCCCCTGTTTCACCTCTGTGGCCCCCAGCACTAGCTTTCTGCCAGCCTTTTCATGGCAGGGACCACACAATGAATAGGCTGACGGAAAGAGTACTTGTTATTGACCACAAATCCCACTGCTGCCACCCCATCGGTGTCCAATAGTGACAAATATATAAAAATGTATATAAATGATAAAAATATAAATATAGTACACATTTATTGCTTAATTGTAAAATATTTATTAACCTATATGACCCTGAATTTTCATCTTAATCAAAGAATTGAGAGGTTAACATTCATTCCTTGTAGTACTACCTTGGAAGTCACATTCTGTGATGCAGGACTGCAAACTAACCTCGTCTTCCTGCTCATCATCTTTCACCTGCCCATGAATCTTGGCATGAGAACATCTTACTGATTTCTTTCTATTACATGTCCTCTTTTAGTTTACTCTAGGCCTGGGTGAAATTTTCAACACGCCGGCTTAATTTCATGTATTTTCAGGGAATTTCTACTTATTACGTGAAATTTGTTTCTGAAATAACTCCATAAAACCATATCATGAAATTGTGTCCCTTTTGCACTAAAATTATATTATGGGAACTTGAGAACATGGCAAACAAACGACAAAGCATTTCCCTCTAAAATATAATGCTAAATGCTAGATTTGCATTTTGTGTAATTATGGGCCTGATTACAACTTTGGAGGAGGTGTTAATCCGTCCCAAAAGTGATGGTAAAGTGACGGATATACCACCAGCCGTATTATGAGTCCATTATATCCTATGGAACTCGTAATACGGCTGGTGGTATATCCGTCACTTTACAGTCACTTTTGGGACGGATTAACACCTCCTCCAAAGTTGTAATCAGGCCCTATGGGGGTCATTACAACATTGGCGGTATAAGGTGCTTACTGCCGTGCAGAAGAGCGCCAATACACCGCTGCGGCCGCGGTAGACCGCCACAGCTATTATGACACACATCACGGAATCTGCCTAAATTCGGACACCCACACAATAACGCCACACCAAAGGTCAGTGATAAACATGCGGAAACAAATCCTCCACCTCCACGCCAACAGAAACACGCCCATGCTATTACGACACACGAATCCACGCAGCGGTCTTTCAACCGCGGTATTCCATTGGCGGTACACACCGCCGCGCTCAAAATACACACACATCTACAAAACACAGTCACATTGGACAATTACATATACACACACCTGATACACATACACACACCACTCCCACACACCCAACACAATATAAAACACACACCCACATCACCCACAAACCCCTACGACCACAATTCACGAACGAAGGCCATAGAGATAGCACAGAACAGACAACCCCATCACACAGAGGCACACAACACCATCACCCACGCAACATCCAAGCACAAAACACCACATACCACTACACTCACCACACTCATCAACACATACACCACCCCACACATCACACCCACCACCCCATGTCACGCCAAAGACACCCCCGCTTCTCCGAGGAGGAGCTCAGGGTCATGGTGGAGGAAATCATCCGGGTAGAGCCACAGCTATTTGGCTCACAGGTACAGCACACATCAATAGCCAGGAAGATGGAGCTATGGCAAAGAATAGTCGACAGGGTCAACGCTGTGGGACAGCACCCAAGAAATAGGGAGGACATCAGGAAGAGGTGGAAAGGCCTATGGGGGAAGGTGCGTTCAACGGTATCCAGGCACCACATCGCGGTACAGCGGACTGGCGGCGGACCCCCACCTCCTCCCCCTCAACTAACAACATGGGAGGAGCAAGTCTTGTCCATCTTGCATCCTGAGGGCCTCGGAGGAGTCGTTGGAGGAACGGACACTGGTAAGTCAAATCTTAACTATCATAACCCCCACCCTACCTGCATGATATCACACACCGCCACCATCACACCCTCCCCTATCACCCCAAATCCTCACCAATCTACCCATGACACCAACCACCCATCCCAACCCCTGCATGACATAACTAAGCATGGACACCAATCACCAAAGCATGCCCACTGCACAGACCCAGAACACCCCCAACCATCAGCACACAAGCCCCCCCACAGGAATGCCTGCACTGGGGTTCACGCACACCCAACCATTGCACACCATGAAACACACACATGCAATAATCATGTACTTATACCCCCGCAGGAACCCGAAGGAATGTCACCACACCAGAGGGTCCAGACAACACCACTCTACCCCCAGAAGAGGCCCACAGTGACGACAGCAGCTCTGCCCCACTGGATCTTGATGACCAGCCCGGACCATCGTGGGCCTCGGGACAGTCGGTTCCCCTTGCCCAGCCACAGCCCAACACCGAGCTTCCACCCTCTGGTAACACCAGCACAGCACCCACCCAGCGGGCCCAAACCTCCCTACCCAGGACAGGTCAATCAGCGGTGTGTCCACCACTACAGGGCACCCAGGCTAACCCACCACCCCAACAACAACAGGGACCTGGGGGCAGTGGTAGTGGGCACACAGTCCAGGGGACGGAGGCCCAGGAACATAGGGGAACTGGGAGGGCTGCTGTGCGACAGAGGGAGGACAGGCCAAGGGAACCCACTCTCAACGAGGCCCTCTCCTCCATCATGGGAGCATACCACCACTCCCAGGAGACGATGGCCACGGTCCTGGACAAGTTGCAGGAGACCCTGCGTCTGCAGGAGGAACAATATTTGGGGTTCAGGGAGGAGCTCAGGACCATCGGCTCCGCCCTGGGCACCATCGTAGGGGTGCTGACGGACATTCAAAAGACCTTGAGGGACACCGTGGCATTCTAAGGGGCCCCTGACACTAGTCAGGACGACGAACTGCCCACCACGTCCGCCGGCGCTAGTGGACAGGACGCCCCGCCACAGGACCACCACACCAGCACCCCACCCCCTGCAGACGGACAACCACCACGCAAGCGGGCCCTGAGATCCAGGAACAGGACAGAGCAAGATGACAAGACCCCCGCCAGGATATAAGACCACCCTGATTGTCCTCCCACTGTCCCACTTTGTTACCCTGCCCAAATCGGAACTGCCCCAGCTCCACTTCCAATGCCCAGATGTGCAATGTACCTGTGAGACTAATAGACTGGACTCTGCCATGGACATTCCTCCACCATCACCCATCACCATTTTACAACCCCCTTCATTTTTTTGCACTTAAATAAACACCCTTGAAACACCCAAAAAAAATGGAGTCAGTCTATGATTTGTAAATCTGTATTATCAATTACAGTTTCATAATGGGTTACCCATTGGAAGGCTAACATACCTATGTCACACATCACAAGTCCTTCAAGGATGCAAACAGTTGACACGTAGGTTACCACATTTGTGAAACTGAAATGGAAGGGGACAACTCAGTTAACAAATAGTGAGTGAAATGGAGGTACAGGATAGAGGTAAATGTGTGAAAGTCAATGTAATGGTAAAAAAGAAAAAGTTCTCACCTGTGTGTCACTGGAAATATTGCTGTATGACTGACTCCCTGTTGTCGTTTTCGTCTTCCTCAGCTTCATCCTCATCACTGTCCACAGGCTCCACAGGCTCCACAGCTGCTACAACACCGTCATCTAGATCATCCTCCTGCAGAAAAGGCACCTGGCGTCGCAATGCCAAGTTATGGAGCATGGAGCAGGCGATGATGATGTCACACACCTTCTTCGGTGAGTAGAATAGGGATCCACCTGTCATATGGAGGCACATGAACCTGGCCTTAAGAAGGCCGAAAGTGCGCTCGATAACCCTCCTAGTCCGCCCATGGGCCTCATTGTAGCGTTTCTCTGCCCTGGTCCTGGGATTCCTCACTGGGGTCAATAGCCAGGAAAGGTTGGGGTAACCAGAGTCCCCCAGTAGCCATACACGGTGCCTCTGGAGTTGACCCATCATATCAGGGATGCTGCTATTGCGCAGCATGTGGGCGTCATGCACTGAGCCAGGGAACATAGCATTTACCTGCGAGATGTACTGGTCTGCCAAACAGACCATCTGGACATTCATCGAATTATAACTCTTCCTGTTCCTGTCCACCTGTTCACTCCTGCGGGGGGGACCAGAGCTACATGGGTCCCATCAATGGCACCTATGACGTTGGGGATATGTCCAAGGGCATAGAAGTCACCTTTCACTGTAGGCAAATCCTCCACCTCAGGGAAAATGATGTATCTCCTTACGTGTTTCAGCAGGGCAGACAACACTCTGGACAACACGTTGGAAAACATAGGCTGGGACATCCCTGATGCCATGGCCACTGTTTTCTGAAATGACCCACTTGCAAGGAAATGGAGCACTGACAGCACCTGCATGTCAGGGGGGATTCCAGTCGGATGGCGGATTCGTGACATCAGCTCTGGCTCCAACTGGGTACACAGTTCCTGGATTGTGGCACGGTCAAACCTGTAGGTCACGATTAAATGTCGCTCCTCCATTGTCAACAGGTCCACCAGCGGTTGGTACACCGGCGGATTCCGCCATCTTCTCATATGTCCCAGCTGACGGTGCCTACGAAGGACAACAGCGAAGAAACAGTCACTATTCCTCCAGGTATGTACCCACAGTCACACACAAGACTACACCAGACAATAAACCCTTCCTGTATGTGTGTTGAGTGTAGGCCTCAGTATGTGTGACGCAGTTGAAAATGAATCCATGTGGGCACCTGAAATGGCGGCTGCCTGACCTCTAAAGTGGGACAATGGGATTGTGGGTTAACAGCGCTGGCATTGCACACCGTCGCGGTAGGCGGTCGTAGAGCGCGGCGCAATGCTGCATTGGTTAACATTGGACCCTATGGGTACCAGGAGCCAATGAACAGGTGTGCCGGCGGTGATGATGCGCCCCACCGCGGACGTCACCGCCGCGGACGTGACCACCTTTTTCTATCTGTTCAATCACTAGATACCTGACCTTCGACAGGAGAGGACCTACACTGCTAGTGCTGCTGTGACCTCGGTCTGGAAGCGACGATGGCTTCTGTGTCTGGGGAAAGGGCCCCTGCCTTCACTGCACAGGAGTTGGAGAAACTTGTGGATGGGGTCCTCCCCCAGTACACGCTACTCTACGGTCCTCCAGACCAACAGGTTAGTACACAGGGAGCACGTTGTAGGGGCTAGGCCTGGGTGGACAGGGCTGGGTGGAAGAGGGAAGGGGGCAGAAGTCATACTACAGTAAAGCATGGGAATAAATGGGCCACATGGTCAGAGTATGGAGGGGGCCACACACATTGATGGTGCAATTGGTAATGACTGTTCCTCTTCCCTTGTGCATGTCATGTAGGTCGGCGCCCACCAGAAGAGGGACATTTGGCATGCCATCGCCAAGGAGGTCCGGACCCTGGGGGCCCGCCAGTGACGGGGCACCCACTGCCGGAAGAGATGGGAGGACATTCGCCGCTGCAGCAAGAAGACGGCGGAGGCTCAGCTGGGGATGGCCTCCCAACGTGGGACGGGTGCCCTTCGTACCATGACCCCCCTGATGTTCTGGATCCTGGCGGTGGCCTACCCGGAGTTGGATGGGCGCTTAAGGACATCACAGCAGACACAAGGGGGTGAGTACAACCTCATTCTGCTGACTTTGCGTGCAGTGGAGGTGTCTGGGTGGGGGAGGTGGGCTGTGGGTGTCCCTAGGGCAGGGCGAGTTAGTTAGGCAAGGCCCCTCCGTAATGTAGGCCATGTGGCACTCTACCCCACCTCAGAAAATTAGCAAGTTGAGGTATAGTTGCCCCTGTTGCACCCATGTGCGCAGATTTTAAACATTGCCATGTAGGCCATATCCATGAAATTGCATGTGCAGAGGGCAGGAGCGCGGCATTGTGCATGGGGCTGCTGCGTCTGTCTTGTCTGCCAACGGTAGCGGTATGCCATGCACTAAAACTCTCTTTCTTCTGTCTCCCCCCCTTTTCCTGCTCTCCCTGTCCTTTTGTACATCAGCATCAACAGGCGGAGTTACAGTGGCACCAGAGCACGAGGGAGCTGCATCCCACATGGCCATGGAGGGCCACACCATAGACTCTGAATACACCAGTGGGACGGAGGGCGAGGGGAGCTTCACGTCGGCCACCGGATCACCAACCAGCGGCACAGACTCGTCCGCCGATGTGAGCTCACTTGTGGTGGCGGCACCATCTGTGCACCCCACTTCTACAGGTACAGCCGCCACTCCCCCTACTAGCACCGCCCTCCCAGCAGCCCCTCAGAGTTCGCCCCGTGCCCGCTCACCCAGGAGGGTGGGCATCACCTTCGCCCCAGGCACCTCAGGCCCTGCCCCAGTCACCCCTGCTGCCCTCAGTGAGGAGGCCATTGACCTCCTCAGGTCACTCACTGTTGGGCAGTCTACCATTGTGAATGCCATCCAGGGTGTAGAAAGGGCGTTGCAACACGGTAATGCATTCCTGGAGGGCATTCATTCTGGTCAGGCTGCCCTTCAGCGAACACTGCAATCTCTGGCCTCAGCACTGATGGCAGCAATTGTCCCTGTGTCCAGCCTCCCCCCTCCAACTTCCTCCACCCAGACCCAATCCCCTGTATCCCAGCCCATCCCAAGCACACCTACAGACCAGCATGCAGACAAGTCAACACACACAAGTAGCTCAAGCAAACATAGGCACCACACACACCACAGGCACTCACACAAGCATCACACCCATACAGACACAGCAACATCCACTGTCTCCACTGTGTCCCCCTCATCCTCTTCTCCCTCCTTCCTCCCAGTGTCGTCTACACACACACCTGCATGCACCACATCTACAGGCACTAGGACTCGCACCAGGACACCCAGCACCACACGCCGCTCACCTGTACTCACCACCTCCACTGCCATTTACACGTCCCCTGTGTCCTCTCCCAGTGTGTCTGTGACACCCCCTCCCAAAGTACCCAAACGCCGGCAATCACTCACCCAACATCCATCCACCTCACTACAGCCTCCACTACCTGCACCTGCACCCAAAACAGCTAAAGTGACACCTCCTACAACCACCTCCTCTTCCTCCACTCCCAGACCCCCTCCAGCTACCCATCCCAGTGTTCGTCAGAAACTGTCCCTCTGTCAAATTGACCTTTATGCCCTCACCCCCCCTCTCCAATTCATCAGTCCCATCGTAGCGCCTCAGCCAAAAAGCCTCCAGTACCAGTGGTGCCTGTTCAAGGTTTTTGGAGTGCACCGGCCACCAGGGCAGGCAGTAGGACCCGGAGCCAAGGCACTGGCAGCCCACCCCCTGTAAAGGCTCCGAAATTGGAGAGTGGATGACGGGACCGTGTCAAGACTCCTGGTGGGACAACAAGTGAAATGGGATCGAAGGCGATTGGTGAGTCAGCTGTAACTCCAAAAAAGGTGGGGAAGGTCCAGAGGAAGTCTGCCCAGCCTGTTGTGAGTGTCACGGCGGAGAAGTGTGCCATCATTTCCGGTGGTCCAGACACAACCGCCAGCACCGTCGTCACTGGTCCAGAGAGCACCGCCAGAGTCACAGCCCAGGAGGGCTCAAGTATCGTCACTGGTCCAGAGAGCACCGCCAGAGTCACAGCCCAGGAGGGCTCAAGTATCATCACTGGTCCAGAGACCACCGCCAGAGTCACAGCCCAGGAGGGCACAAGTATTGTCACTGGTCCAGAGACCACCGCCAGAGTGACAGCCCAGGAGGGCACAAGTATCGTCACTGGTCCAGAGACCACCGCCAGAGTCACAGCCCAGGAGGGCTCAAGTATCGTCACTGGTCCAGAGAGCACCGCCGGAGTCACAGCCCAGGCGGGGCCAGGATGCATAGCCCCGCTGGGCAATGATGGAACGTCATGCCACACACCAATGTCCAGTATGGAAATCGTCATGCCACACACCAATGTCCAGTGTGGAAATCGTCATGCCACACACCAATGTCCAGTATGGAGATCGTCATGCCACACACCAATGTCCAATGTGGATATCGTCATGCCACACACCAATGTCCGTACCAGAACCGCCATGTCATAGCACCGCTGAAGAGGCCAAAGACCGCCATGTCAAAGCACCGCTGAACAGGGCAAAGACCGCCATGTCATAGCACCGCTGAAGAGGGCAAAGACCGCCATGTCATAGCACCGCTGAACAGTCCTGAACCGCCATGTCAAAGCACCGCTGAACAGGGCAAAGACCGCCATGTCAAAGCACCGCTGAACAGGGCAAAGACCGCCATGTCATAGCACCGCTGAACAGGGCAAAGACCGCCATGTCATAGCACCGCTGAAGAGGGCAAAGACCGCCATGTCATAGCACCGCTGAACAGGGCAATGCACCGGGTAGGAATGAATGGCCCACCACATCAGGCATCCTTATCCCATGTGCAGCTGGGACAGTGACAGGACACTACCTTTCACGGGGAGACTCATCCAGTCTGGGCACCAGTCACCCCCCAGTACCAGTATGGACCTGCATCAACTTGAGAGACTGTGGCTTTGCACTCCCCAGGATGTGACAGTGGGAAACCCACCCACTGTAGAGACTTGAGAGACTGTGGCTTTGCACTCCCCAGGATTGAACAGTGGCCAACCCACGCACTGTAGAGACTTGAGAGACTGTGGCTTTGCACTCCCCAGGATACATCAATGGGCATGGAGCCCCGTCGTGGATCTGGCTTTGCATTCATGGGGCTGAGGTGCCCCCCCTTCCCTTCCCCCTGAGGTGCCTGTAGTGTTTCTATCTGATGCCCTGGCAGTGTTCTCTCCGATTGTGGTCAGGTATCTATTGTGGGCCTCGCCCATGCATTTTTGGACTGTTTGTGCACGGACATTGTTGTGTACATATCTGCACTACTTCTCGGATTGTATATATGTAAATAAGAGTGATTTTATAATACATATATTTGTATATTTTTGTATGACATGTATTTTGGCACATTACAAAGTTTGACCGAAATTCGCATTGTCTTTGCATTCTTCTGGGGGAATTGTGGGTTGTTACTGTGATTTTTGTGACTGCATTGGTGTGTATGTTGTAATATGCGAGGGTGGGGGTGTTTCGTGGGTGTCCCACTAACTATTGCCTCTCCCCTCCCCTGTGTCGTAAGTGCTGTGCTCACCGGTATCTTCTGCGCCTACGTCGCTGTTGGTCGTGAAGGAGCAGAAAGAGAAGGGCAGGTAGTATTTGGAGTTCCGGGTCCATGGAGTCGTCGTTCCTCGTGGGATGTGTAGAAGGTGAGCATTTTCCCATAGCAATAGCTGTTTCCGCCGTGTTTTTATCCACGGTGAATCCGCCCCGGAAAAGGTGGCGGATTGGCCTGTTGTGATACTGTGGGCGGTACATTGTCTTCCGCCTGTCTGTTGGCGGTGACCGCCGCGCTGCTTGTCTGTACCGCCGTGGCGGGCGAAGTGTTAAAGTGGCTGTCTTTGTTGGCGGTTTCCGCCAGGGTCATAATTCCCTTTTTTTGTCCGTCTGACTGTTTGCGGTATTACCGCGTCTTTAACACCGTCCGCCAGGGTTGTAATGACCCCCTATGTGTCATTTCTCTCGATTTCTGTGAAATTTTGCAGTTACACAAAAGCCAATTACACAACATTTGCACACCCCACATTTAATTGGGATATCTATGACAGTAAGCAGTTACAAGGGAAAGAATTGAAAAATAGTGAAGCTACCCCAGGATTTGCCATGCAATCATTTGATGGTTATCTAATGGTGACTGGTGTAAAGGCAATGCCCAATCACCACCTTTCTTAAACTCTGTTCCACTGAGAGAAGAGCTCTGAAACCCTAGAGATAGGGATTGAGCTGGTTCAATGACACTGGGGTCAGATGTTTGAGGAGCCCTCTACAGATTGCTCTCAGCATGATAATGCAGCTAGCATGGAGTACCACTAGGGCGCATGGGTGTGAAGAACCCAGTGCAACCTACTTCCAGGGTCCAGAAGGCTGAGGGGCAGATTTATGAAAAGTGGCACTGTGCGTAGTGCAGTGCCTCTTTTCTTGCACCCCCTAGCACCCCTCAAACGCCACCATGTGTGCGGCGTATTTAAGACCAGAGCACCATGGCAGTGGTTAGGGGACTAGCTTCAGAATTTTTGATGCTAGTTCGGAGCTTTGCAGGATTAGCGTCAACATTTTTGACGGTAATCCTGCAAAGCCCATTGAGGCCCATTGTAAACAATGGTGTGCCTCCTTTTTAACGCCTGCTCTGAGCAGGTGTTAAAAGTGCAGAAACAAATTACATGAAGAAATCTCTTAGATGTCTTCGCGCCATTTATTCCCCTTGCATACATTATATCTGGCGCAGGCATAATGTAGCGAAAAGGGTTACAAAGAGGTGCAATGCTTGCATTGCACCAGTTTGTAAATTTGGCGCGGCAATTGTGGCCTTGTTGGGCCACATTAGTGTAAAAGAATGACACTAATGTGGCGCAAGGAGGCAGTAGGGGCTCTTAGTATCAACGTGCAAACTGATCCTAGGGCAGAGCACAGGGTCACATCTATCATAGGGGCAGCAGGCACAGTGCCACCGAAACTGAAACAGGTGAATAGCCCACTGCCCTGTAGTCACAGTCCAAGCATGGGACATAAAGACACAGCTAATGGTAATGCAGCAGGTACAGTGGCACACAACTGAGGCAGGGTGAAGAGCCAACAACAGCCTGCTTCTGGCATTAAGGATTGTGGTGCTGCTATTGTATTGTATTATGCAGTGATTCATGTGGGGTGCCGAAGCACATTTTTGGACAGGTCGCATTCTACACTATGAGGGAGTGTTTGGCTGTCAGAGTGTTGTATTTATTATTTTTCTCTGTGGGAAGTGTTTAGATTTCATACACGAGTGACACTTTCTTGAGGGCACAGTGCCTAAGAGTGGAGGAGGAGCTGTGAGAGATAGGCACAAAAAGTATATGAGAGTTAGAACTAAAACGTAAAGGCAGCAACACAGCACTAGCCTAGTCAGGGGTACAACAGGGTGATATGTGTAGCTACACTAAAAAAGAAAGCTAATCAGAGAAGGACTAGTCATCCATCTGGCAACATTTACAAGGCAGAGATCCTGTCAAATGTGCAAAATGATAGAGCCTGTGAAATTTGCATCATTTGTTTTTGTGGAATTATGCAAAATTTCAGGAAAATTATGCAAAATCAAATGTAACTTTGCAATTGCAAATCCATTATTGTCTGCTGTATGTGTGCAAGAAAATAGTTTTGCAGTACAAATAACTTTTACCACAAATGGCACATAGTTATGTGAAGTGGCACAGTTTCAGAATTCTGCATAACAAGTGTAGCGTAAAATTCCAGAAATTACATAAGTTATATGACTTAGGGGGTCATTCCAATCCTGGCGGTCATCGACCGCCAGGGTGGATGACGACGGAAGCACCGCCAACAGGCTGGCGGTGCTTCCCTGCCCATTCTGACCACGGCGGTAAAGCCGCGGTCAGAAAAGGGGATCCGGCGGTTTCCCGCCGGATTTCCCCTGTCTGGGCTGAATCTCCATGGCGGTGCTGCAAGCAGCGCCGCCATGGAGATTCCGACCCCCTTCCGGTTTTTACCGCCAGGAACAGAATGGCGGGAACGGGTGTCGTGGGGCTACTGGCATGGTCAGTGCAGGGGCCCCCTAACAGGGCCCCAGCATGATTTTCACTGTCTGCTTAGCAGACAGTGAAAATCGCGACGGATGCAACTGCACCAGTCGCACCCCTGCAACACCGCCGGCTCCATTCGGAGCCGGCTTCTATGTTGCAGGGCCTTTCCCGCTGGGCCGGCGGGTGCTCCTTTGGCGGGCGCCCGCCCGCCCAGCAGGAAAGCCAGAATGGCCGCCGCGGTCTTTTGACCGCGGAGCGGCCAAATGGCGGTGACCGCATGGCGGGCGCCTACCGCCGCCTGCCGCGGTCAGAATGACCACCTTAGTTTAAATTTCAAACAGGCCTAAAAATTATGTCAAAAGGTAATGATGAGAGTTGGTGCTACCAGAAGTAGCCATGCAATTTGTTTTTTAAAGGGCAGGGTACTGCCTACTAATATACAATTATATGTCATTGACTGTGGAGAAGAAAACCATGGGATGTGGAGAGATCAGTCCACTGAAAGACTTTTAACTAGGCCCACTGGAACCATGCAGCAAGAGAGGACCACATTTTGAGGCAGGCTTCAGTCAATTATGAGCCATGAATAGGCAAATTATTCTGCGTAATGCAACACATTTTGGGGGTCATTACAACATAAGTGGTAAAAGCTGCTTACCGCCGTGCAGAAGACCGCCAATACACCGCCGCGGAATTCCGCCACAGCTATTATGACCCACATCTCGGAATCCCCCGAAATTCAGTCACCCACACAAGTCCGCCACACCAAAGGTCAGTGTTAAACTGACGAAAACAAAACCTCCACCTCCACGCCAACAGAAACACGCCCATGCTATCACGACCCACGAATCCACGTGGCGGTCTTTCAACCGCGGTATTCCATTGGCGGTACACACTGCCGCGCTCAAAATACACACACATCTCCAAAACACCGCCACATTGGACAATTCAAAATACACACACCTGATACACATACACACACCCAATACTATATAAAACACACACCCACATCACCCGCAAACCCCTACGACCGAAAAATCACGAACGAAGGCCAGAGAGAGAGCACAGAATAGACAACCCCATCACACAGAGGCACACAACACCATCACCCACACAACATCCACGCACCAAACACCACACACCACTACACATCACCACACTCATCACCACATACACCACCCCACACATCACACACACACCCCATGTCACGCCAAAGACACCCCGATTCTCCGAGGAGGAGCTCAGGGTCATGGTGGAGGAAATCATCCGGGTAGAGCCACAGCTATTTGGCTCACAGGTACAGCACACATCAATAGCCAGGAAGATGGAGCTATGGCGCAGAATAGTGGACAGGGTCAACGCCGTGGGACAGCACCCAAGAAATAGGGAGGACATCAGGAAGAGGTGGAACGACCTACGGGGGAAGGTGCGTTCAACGGTCTCCAGGCACAACATTGCGGTGCAGCGGACTGGCGGCGGACCCCCACCTCCTCCCCCACAACTAACAACATGGGAGGAGCAAGTCTTGACCATCATGCATCCAGAGGGCCTCGGAGGAGTCGGTGGAGGATGGGACACTGGTAAGTCAAATCTTAACTATCATATCCCCCACCCTACCTGCACGCTCTCACACACCCCAACCCTCCCCTATCACTCTAACACCTCACTAATGTACTAATAACACAAACCACACCTCCCAACACCAAGCCCTGCATGACACAACTAAGCATGGTCACCCCTCACTAAAGCATGCTCACTGCACATACCCAGAACAACCCCCTAACCATCATCACACAAGCCCCCACACAGGAATGCTTGCACTGGGGTACACAGACACCCACCCATTGCACACCATCACACACACATGCAATAATCATGCTCTTATGCCCCTGCAGGAACCCGAAGGACCGTCACCACACCAGAGGGTCCAGACAACACCACGCCACCCCCAGAAGAGGCCCACAGTGATGATAGCAGCTCTGCCCGACTGGATCCTGATGACCAGCCCGGACCATCGTGGGCCTCAGGACTGTCGGTTCCCCTTGCACAGGCACAGCCCAACACTGACCTTCCACCCTCTGGTAACACCAGCACAGCACCCACCCCAGCGGGCCCAAACCTCCCTACCCAGGACAGGTCAATCAGTGGTGTGTCCACCACTACAGGGAACCCAGGATAACCCACCACCCCAACAACAACAGGGACCTGGGGGCAGTGGTAGTGGGCACACGGTCCAGGGGACGGAGGCACAGGAACACAGGGGAACTGGGAGGGCTGCTGTGCGACAGGGGGCGGACAGGCCAAGGGAACCCACTCTCCACGAGGCCCTCTCCTCCATCATGGGAGCCTACCACCACTCCCAGGAGACTATGGCAACGGTCCTGGCCAAGTTTCAGGAGACCCTGCGCCTGCAGGAGGAACAGTATTTGGGGTTCAGGGAGGAGCTCACGACCATCAGCTCCGCCTTGGGCACCATCGTAGGGGTGCTGAAAGACATACAGAACACCATGAGGGACACCGTGGCACTCCAAGGGGCCCCTGACACTAGCCAGGATGATGAACTGCCCACTACCTCCACCGGCACTAGTGGACAGGACGCCCCGCCACAGGACCAACACACCAGCACCCCACCCCCTGCAGACGGACAACCACCACGCAAGCGGTCCCTGAGATCCAGGAACAGGACAGAGCAAGATGGCAAGAACCCGCCAGGAAATGAGACCACCCTGTTTGTCCTCCCAGTGTACCACCTTGTTACCCTGTCCATACTTAAACTGCCCCAGCTCCACTTCCTATGCCCAGATGGGCAGTGCACCTGTGAGACTAATAGACTGGACTCTGCCATGGACATTCCTACGCCATCACCCATCCTCTTTTTACAACCCCCTCACATTTCTGAGCACTTCAATGAACACCCTTGAAACACAAAACAATCTTGAGTCAGTCTGTGATTTACTAATTATGTATTATCAATGACAGTGTCATAATGCGTTTCCCATTGTAAGGCTAACATACCTATGTCACACATCACAAGTCCTTGAAGGATGCAAGCAGATGACACGTTGGTAACCACACCTGGGAAACCGTAATGGAAAGGTACAACTCAGTTACCTAATAGTGTTTGAAATCGACAAACCGGATAGAGGTTGACGTGTGAAAGTTAATGTAATGTTAAACATGAAAATGTTCTCACCTGTGTGTCACTGGAAATATTGCTGTATGACTGACTCCCTGTTGTCGTTGTCTTCTTCCTCAGTTTCCTCCTCATCACTGTCCACAGGCTCCACAGGCTCCACAGGCTCCACAGCTGCAACAACACCGTCATCTGGATCATCCTCCTGCAGAAAAGGCACCTGGCGTTGCAAAGCCAAATTATGGAGCATGGAGCAGGCGATGATGATCTTGCACACCTTCTTCGGTGAGTAGAATAGGGATCCACCTGTCATATGGAGGCACCTGAACCTGGTCTTCAGGAGGCCGAAGGTGCGTTCGATCACCCTCCTAGTCCGCCCATGGGCCTCATTGTAGCGTTCCTCTGCCCTGGTCCTGGGATTCCTCACTGGGGTCAATAGCCAGGAAAGGTTGGGGTAACCAGAGTCCCCCAATAGCCATACACGGTGCCTCTGGAGTTGACCCATCATATCAGGGATGCTGCTATTTCGCAGGATGTAGGCGTCATGCACTGAGCCAGGGAACATAGCATTTACCTGCGAGATGTACTGGTCTGCCAAACATACCATCTGGACATTCATTGAATGATAACTCTTCCTGTTCCTATACACCTGTTCACTCCTGTGGGGGGGGACCAGAGCTACATGGGTGCCATCAATGGCACCTATGACGTTGGGGATATGTCCAAGGGCATAGAAGTCACCTTTCACTGTAGGCAAATCTGTCACCTCAGGGAAAATGATGTACCTCCGTACGTGTTTCAGCAGGGCAGACAGCACTCTGGATAACACGTTGGAAAACATATGCTGGGACATCCATGATGCCATGGCCACTGTTGTCTGAAAAGACCCACTTGCAAGGAAATGGAGCACTGACAGCACCTGCACGTCAGGGGGGATTCCAGTCGGATGGCGGATTGGTGACATCAGGTCTGGCTCCAACTGGGTACATAGTTCCTGGATTGTGGCACGGTCAAACCGGTAGGTGATGATGACATGTCGCTCTTCCATTGTCAACAGGTCCACCAGCAGTCGGTACACCGGAGGATTCCGCCATCTTCTCAACTGTCCCAGCTGACAGTGCCTACGAAGGACAACAGCGAAGAATCAGTCATTATTCCTCCAGGTATGTACCCACAGTTACACACAAGACTACACCACTCACAGAACCCTTCCTGTATGTGTGTTGAGTGTAGGCCTAGCTATGTGTGATGCAGAGGTAAATTAAGCCATGTGGGCCCCTGAAATGGCGGCTGCCTGACCTCTAAACTGGGACAATGGGATTGTGGGGTAACTGCGCTGGCGTTGCACACCGTCGCGGTAGGCGGTCGTAGACCGCGACGCAATGCTGCATTGGTTAACTTTGGACCCTATGGGTCCCGGGAGCCAATGAAGAGGTGCGCCGGCGGTGATGATGCGCACCGCCGCGGACGTCACCGCCACGGACGTCACCGCCATTTTCTATCTGTTCAATCACTAGATACCTGACCTTCGACAGGAGAGGACCTACACTGCAAGTGCTGCTGTGACCTCGGTCTGGAAGCGATGATGGCTGCTACGTCTGGGGAAAGGGCCCATGCCTTCACTGCACAGGAGTTGGAGAAACTGGTAGACGGGGTCCTTCCCCAGTACACGCTACTCTACGGTCCTCCAGACCAACAGGTTAGTACACAGGGAGCACGTGGTATGGGCTAGGCCTGGGTGGAGAGGGCTGGTTGGAAGAGGGAAGGGGGCAGAGTTCATAGTACATTAATGCATGGGAATGAATGGGCCACATGGCCAGAGTAGGGAGGGGGCCACTCACAACGACGGTGCAGTTGTTAATGACTGTTCCTCTTTCCTTGTGCATGTCATGTAGGTCAGCGCCCACCAGAAGAGGGACATTTGGCGTGCCATCGCCAAGGAGGTCCGGACCCTGGGGGCCCACCAGAGACGGGGCACCCACTGCCGTAAGAGATGGGAGGACATTCGCTGCTGCAGCAAGAAGACGGCGGAGGCTCAGCTGGGGATGGCCTCCCAACGTGGGAGGGTTGCCCGTCGCACCATGACCCCCCTGATGTTCCGGATCCTGGCAGTGGCCTACCCGGAGTTGGATGGGCACTTGAGGGCATCACAGCAGACACAAGGGGGTGAGTACACTCTCATTCTGCGGACTTTGCGCACAGTGGAGGTTTCTGGGTGGGGGAGGTGGGCTGTGGGTGTCCCTAGGCCAGGGCGAGTTCGGTAGGCAAGGCCCCTCCGTAATGTAGGCCATGTGGCATTCTACCCCACCTCAGCAGAGTGCCAAGTCGAGGTATAGTTGCCCCTGTGGCATCCATGTGCGCAGATGTCCACCTTTGCCATGTAGGCCATATCCCAGGAATTGCATGTGCAGAGGGCAGGAGCGTACTGCAGGGGGCTGCTGTGTCTGTCTTGTCCGCCAACGGTAGCGGTTTGCCATGCACTAAAACTCTCTTCTTCTGTCTCCCCCCCTTTCTCTGCTCTCCCTGTCCTTTTTTACATCAGCATCATCAGGAGGAGGCACAGTGGCACCGGAGCACGAGGGAGCTGCATCCCACATGGCCATGGAGGGCCACACCACGGACTCTGAATGCACCAGTGGGACGGAGGGCGAGGGGAGCTTCACGTCGGCCACCGGATCACCAAGCAGCGACACGGACTCGTCCGCCGATGGGGGCTCCCTTGTGGTGGCGGCATCATCTGTGCGCCCCACTTCTACAGGTACAGCCGCCACCTCCCCTACCAGCACCGCCCTCCCAGCAGCCCCTCAGCTTTCGCCCCATGCCCGCTCACCCAGGAGGGTGGGCATCACCTTCGCCCCAGGCACCTCAGGCCCTGCCCCAGTCACCCCTGCTGCCCTCAGTGAGGAGGCCATTGACCTCCTCAGGTCACTCACTGTTGGACAGTCTACCATTGTGAATGCCATCCAGGGTGTAGAACGAGAGTTGCAACACAGTAATGCATTCCTGGAGGGCATTCATTCTGGTCAGGCTGTCCTTCAGCGAACCCTGCAATCTCTGGCCTCAGCACTGATGGCAGCCATTGTCCCTGTGTCTAGCCTCCCCCCTCCAACCTCCTCCACCCAGACCCAATCTCCTGTACCCCAGCCCATCCCAAGCACATCTACAGACCAGCATGCACACAAGTCAGCACACACAGGTAGCTCAAGCAAACATAGGCACCACACAACCCACAGGCACTCACGCAAGCCTCACCCACGTACAGACACAGCAACATCCACTGCCTCCACTGTGTCCCCCTCCTCCTCTTCTCCCTCCTCCCTCCCAGTCTCGTCTACACACACACCTGCATGCACCACATCTACAGGCACCATGAATCGCACAAGGAGACCCAGCACCACAAGCCGCACACCTGCACTCACCACCTCCACTCCCATTTACACGTCCCCTGTGTCCTCTCTCAGTGTGTCTGTGACGCCCCCTCCCAAAGTACACAAACGCCGGCAATCACTCACCCAACATCCATCCACCTCACAACAGCCTCCAGTACCTGCACCTGCACCCAAAACACCTAAAGTGACACCTCCGAAAACCACCTACTCTTCCTCCACTCCCAGGCCCCCTCCAACTACCCATCCCAGTGTTCGTCAGAAACTGTGCCTCTGTAAAGTTGACCTTTTTGCCCCCCCTCCAATTCATCAGTCTCGTCGTAGCCCCTCAGCCAAAAAGCCTCCAATACCAGTGGTGCCTGTTCAAGGTTTGTGGAGTGCACCGGCTACCAGGGCAGGCAGTAGGACCCGGAGCCAAGGCACTGGCAGCCCACCCCCTGTAAAGGCTCTAAAATTGGAGAGTGGGCGACGGGACCGTGTGAAGACTCCTGGTGGGAAAACAACTCACATGGGTTCCAAGGGGATTGGAGAGTCAGCTGTGACTCCACCAAAGGTGGGGAAGGGCCAGAGGAAGTCTGCCCAGCCTGTTGTGAGTGTCACGGCGGAGAAGTGCGCCATCATTTACGGCGGTCAAGACACAACCGCCAGTACCGTCGTCACTGGTCCAGAGACCACCGCCAGAGTCATTGCCCAGGAGGGCACAAGTATCGTCACTGGTCCAGAGACTACCGCCGGAGTCACAGCCCAGGAGGGCACAAGTATCGTCAGTGGTCAGGAGACCACCGCCGGAGTCACAGCCCGGGAGGGCACAAGTATTGTCACTGGTCCAGAGACCACCGCCGGAGTCACAGCCCAGGAGAGCACAAGTATCGTCACTGGTCCAGAGACCACCGCCGGAGTCACAGCCCAGGAGGGCACAAGTATCGTCACTGGTCATGAGACCACCGCCAGAGTCATTGCCCAGGAGGGCACAAGTATCGTCACTGGTCCAGAGACCACCGCCGGAGTCACAGCCCAGGAGGGCACAAGTATCGTCACTGGTCCAGAGACCACCGCCGGAGTCACAGCCCAGGAGGGCACAAGTATCGTCACCGGTCCAGAGACCACCGCTGGAGTCACAGCCCAGGAGGGCACAAGTATCGTCACTGGTCAGGAGACCACCGCCAGAGTCATTGCCCAGGAGGGCACAAGTATTGTCACTGGTCCAGAGACCACCGCCGGAGTCACAGCCCAGGAGGGCACAAGTATCGTCACTGGTCAGGAGACCACCGCCGGAGTCACAGTCCAGGAGGGCACAAGTATCGTCACTGGTCAGGAGACCACCGCCACCACCGGAGTCACAGCCCAGGAGGGCCCCGGCTGCCACAGCCCAGGTGGGCTATGATGGAACGTCATGCCACACACCAATGCCCAGTGTAGGGAACGTCATGCCACACATCAATGTCCGTACCAGAACCGCCATGGCAAAGCACCGCTGAACAGTCCTGAACCGCCATGTCAAAGCACCGCTGAACAGGGCAAAGACCGCCATGGCAAAGCACCGCTGAACAGTCCTGAACCGCCATGTCGAAGCACCGCTGAACAGGGCAAAGACCGCCATGGCAAAGCACTGCTGAACAGGGCAAAGACCGCCATGGTAAAGCACCGCTGAACAGGGCAGAGACCGCCATGGCAAAGCACCGCTGGACAGGGCAAAGACCGCCATGGCAAAGCACTGCTGAACAGGGCAAAGACTGCCATGGCAAAGCACCGCTGAACAGGGCAAAGACCGCCATGGCAAAGCACCGCTGAACAGTCCTGAACCACCATGTCGAAGCACCGCTGAACAGGGCAAAGACCGCGATGTCAAAGCACCGCTGAAGAGGGCAAAGACTGCGATGGCAAAGCACCGCTGAACAGGGCAAAGACCGCCATGGCAAAGCACTGTTGAACAGTCCTGAACCGCCATGTCGAAGAACCGCTGAACAGGGCAAAGACCGCCATGGCAAAGCACCGCTGAACAGACCTGAACCGCCATGTCGAAGCACCGCTGAACAGGGCAAGCACCGGGTAGGAATGAATAGACCGCCACATCAGGCATCCATCCTTATCCCATGTGCAGCTAGGACAGTGACAGGACAGGAACTTTCACGAGGAGTCTCATCCAGTCTGGGCACCAGTCCCCCTCCAGAACCAGTGGAGACCTGCATCCACTCTGTCTGTCCTGCACAGGATGAAGCACTCTGGGCACCAGTCCCCCCCAGTACCAGTGGAGACCTGCATCTACTTGAGAGACTGTGGCTTTTCACTCCCCAGGATGGCACAGTGGGCACCCCACCCACTGTAGAGACTTGAGAGACTGTGGCTTTGCACTCCCCAGGATGGCACAGTCGGCAAGCCACCCACTGTAGAGACTTGAGAGACTGTGGCTTTGCACTCCCCAGGATGGCACAGTGGGCACCCCACCCACCGTAGAGACTCGAGAGACTGTGGCTTTGCACTCCCCAGGATGGCACAGTGGGCAAGCCACCCACTGTAGAGACTTGAGAGACTGTGGCTTTGCACTCCCCAGGATGGCACAGTGGGCAAGCCACCCACTGTAGAGACTTGAGAGACTGTGGCTTTGCACTCCCCAGGATGGCACAGTGGGCACCCCACCCACTGTAGAGACTTGAGAGACTGTGGCTTTGCACTCCCCAGGATACATAAATGGGCATGGAGCCCCGTCGTGGATCTGGCTTTGCAGTCATCCGGCTGAGGTGCCCCCGCTTCCCTTCCCCCTGAGGTGCCTGTAGTATTTCTATCTGATGCCCCGGCAGTGTTCTCTCCGATTGTGGTCAGGTATCTTTTGTGGGCCTCGCCCATGCATTTTTGGACTGTTTGTGCACGGACATTGTTGTGTACATATCTGCACTACTTCTCGTACTGTATATAATTATGACTGATTTTCATATATATCTGTATATTTTTGTATGACATGCATATTGCCACATTACAATGTTTGACCGAATTTCGCTTTGTCTTTTCATTCTTCCGGGGGGATTGTAGGTTGTTACTGTGATTTTTGTGAATGCATTGGTGTATATGTTGTATAATGTGAGGTTGGGGGTGGGGGTGTTTGGTGGGTGTCCCCCTAACTTTTGCCTCCCCCCTCCCCCATGACTTAGGTGCAGTACTCACCGTTGTCTTCGGCGCCTACGTAGATGATGGTCGTAGAGGAGCAGAAACACAAGGGCAGGGAGTATTTGGAGTTCCGGGTCCATGGAGTCCTTGTTCCTCGTGGGATGTGTTCAGGTGAGCGTTTTCCCATTGCCAAAGCTGTTTCCGCCGTGTTTTTATCCACGGTGAATCCGCCCCGGAAAAGGTGGCGGATTGGCGGGTTGTGATACTATGGGTGGTACATTGTGTTCCGCCTGTCTGTTGGCGGTGACCGCCGCGCTGCTTGTCTGTACCGCCGTGGCGGGCGGTGTGTTAAAGTGGTTGTCTTTGTTGGCGGCTCCCGCCAGGGTCATAATTCTCTTTTTTTGTCCGCCGGCCTGTTGGCGGTCTTACCGCCGCTTTAACACCGTCCAACAGGGTTGTAATGACCACCTTTGTGATAGTATTACTTCATTATTTTGACATTTTAATGTTGTTAACGCTGCCTGGGCATTAGTTTAGCACTCAAAAATAGCAATTAGCAACAGAAAGGTGATCAATCAACCTTTGATTACGGGGCTGCATGTGGTGCTGCGTTTTTAGTAACTTTTGAACTGATTGTGCTAGAATTTTTTTTTAAATAAAATCAGCAGATTGTGGGCAGAGGATGGAAGGTGTGGCAAATGAAGCATATATATAATTATGTGAAAACTGCCATGGCCGCACCATCGCATTGTTCCTGTAGCCCTACTTTTGACTAAAAGAAATGCTGCTCATGCAGTGATGTTCTAAAGAGTAGGGCATGTTATAAGGAAAAAGAAGACCATGAGTCTGTAAAAGTCCTGCTTTTAAAAAACACACAGAAATTACCATGCAGTCAACTTTTGGACTTAAATGCATATTTAAGTCAGAGCTGTATGTTTTCTTCATGGTTCTAAAAAAAAAGTTATTACATGCAATTGCAATGTAAATGCATTTGCTTCTTTTCACATAAGTTAAAGAACGTTAAATAGATTGTCAACCAAATAAAGACATCATGAGCCCATTTTAGCTCTTTTAGTGGGGCTGCTTTGTTTATCACAAACTTGATGGTCGGAATTGTAACTATAAAAAATAGGACTATAGCCATTGTAATCTGTCCTGCAGTCTTCGGGTGACCAGAATTGAAGAAACAAAAACCAGGACAGGCCAGATATAAACGCAGGACTAGAGCCTTTAATCTTATATGTCTGGCTAGTTCTGATTTTGTGTATCCCTGTTAAAAAAAAATATATATATATATATATATAAATATATATATATATGGTCAGCTTCAAACGCTCGAAATGAAACCAATGGCCCAAGAGGGGTGGTGCAGAGACCGGTACGAGCAAGCCGGTATAATAAATCCAACAACAAAAGAAAAAAGTATATCAGCACGCTCAGGATTCAGGTAAAGTGAAAGACAAGTTTAATCGAAACACAACGCGTTTCGGCTGACACGGCAGCCTTGGTCACGTGTTATTAATCACCCATCCACCATTGTTAAATACTAACCAGTCATAGACATAGAAATGAGACAAACAACAGCAGATATCAGGTAAGAGAAGAAACAAAGAACCTTAAATACAACACCTCATAAAAAATTACTTACAACTTCATAGAAAAATATATATCTAAGTTGAGCTTGAAAAAGACACGTCGCACCTCACACCATCTATGCTTGAGGTTAAGTCACAACTGGGTGCTATAACAGCAGAAGTTGAGACACTTAAACGCAGAGCCGAAGAAGCCGAAGGCAGATCGCGTCGAAATAACATCCGGTTCGTGGGATTTCCGGAACGCGCCGAGGGCCCCAATACAGAACTCTTTATCGAACAATGGCTGACTGAATCGGTACTGAAAAATAAAGTTCCAAAGTTTTTTTCCATAGAACGCGCCCACAGGGTCCCAGGCAGACTCCCACCACCGGGTGCTTATCCACGTCCCCTCATAGCAAAATTACTGAACTACCGCGATAGAGACCTTATATTGCAACTATTCCGAAAAGCAGGCCCAATGCACTTTGAGAACACGCAAATAACCGCCTACCCAGATTTCACAGTAGAGGTCCAACAAAAAAAAAAACTCATTCTACCGGATCAAAGAGCGTCTAAGAGAGCACAATATTAAATACTCCTTGTTGTTCCCCGCTAAACTTCGGATACAAGACAATACCCGCACTCTATTTTTCTCTACTCCTGAAGACGCATGGACATGGCTTCATGCAAAAGGTCTAGCTGACCCACTACCCCCTAATGACAAAAGCCTACCCCCGAGGGATAAACGCAGACCTCGCAGTAAACAAGATAACAAACCTTCCCCTGAACAATCGCGAGTTGAACGATCGCTACTGCTACAGTCTACGTTGCGTTTCGCCAACGCATCACCGACATCCTTATCTGGGCAATCAGAAGCAGATCCTGACCTAGAGTTAAACTCCGACTCGACGGAATCTGCCCAAGGCCCCAACCTCACTCCACGATCAGCAGAGGACATTTGTTAAATCTTTGCCCCTGAACATTGGAGGTCGTCTCACCCACTACTCCTACCTGGATGCTTTCGTCGTTTGTAATCACATAATCACTTTTCTTAACTCGTGTGCTCGACTCGCTGCCGCTCCTGCTTGACAAGGACACCAACATGCGCAAAATGGGCCGGGTCTAAGACACTCAACCACCCGTAGTCTTGGATCACCCCCCGCTCCATATGGACCGTTACCCCAGGATGACAAGTTTCGTTACCCCATTGTTTTTACCACAACTGCTACTGCTGCTAAATATAGTAGATTTTATAGTTGTAGTTGAATGGAACGTTTTACTGTTATATGTATTGACATGTACTATTTGCAGTGCGCCACACCACAATGTAAACCTAAAAGGCAGGTCACACACTCCAGTAGCTAAGATGCTAGATGATATGTATGCTTATCAAATAACAAAGAAAATCGGGCTTGCGCAACCACAGGCGGTACCCCCCCACATTGTCTCACTTAAATCCCATGGCATCCCAAAATCAGCGCTATACCACACACTATAAAATTCTCACATGGAACGTAAAGGGCATGGCATCCGTAAGCAAAAGGCAACGGATTTATACATACCTCAGGAGGCACCAGATACACATAGCCATGTTGCAAGAGACCCACTTAGATGAGTCCTCGTTGGCATATACCAAAACAAAATGGAAAGGCCAATTATATGGGACCACCTTCTCGACATACGCCAGAGGAGCTATAATCTGGATAGCCCCCGGGGTTCCATATACTATGTCCCGCAAACAATGTGACACAAACGGGCGGTACGTGGGACTGGAGGGTACTTTAGACGGAGGCCCCTTAGCCCTGATAACATTATACACTCCTAATACAAACCAACGTGACTTCCTCAGGACATTAGGCAGTAGCATGCTCAGCGACCCCGCAACAGATGCCATATGGGGCGGGGACTTTAACTGCGTTCTAGATATCTTGAAAGAGCGTTCTACCCCTTCACTAGCTCACACCCCGGCTAAACGAGCATCGCTCGACCTGGTAGATTGGGCTTCCAATAATGGGCTAAACGAAATTTGGAGAACTTCCCATCCCACACTACGTGAGTATTCTTTCTATTCACCAGTGCACAAACTTTACACTAGGTTGGATATGTTCTTCGCTACACCTAGCATAATCCCAAAGGTAACTACATCTGGCCACCTAGCCCGTATTATATCAGACCACAACCCACACTACTCCATATTGCTTTGGGGCTACATACATGCCCGTATTCCAACATGGCGCCTGCAGCCAGACGCCCTGACTGACCCCCCTTTTAACACTGAATTGGCCACATGCCTGTCAACCTATTTCTCTCTAAATAAAAACACAACATCAACCCGAGCCACTGAGTGGGATGCCCATAAAGTAGTAATTAGAGGGCATTGTCTGGCAGCATCTGTGGGCATTAAGAAAATGCTGACCACAGAGTTATTAAAATTAGAAGCCAGAATACACAGGGCGGAGATTGAAGTCTCAACAAACAATACCCCACCAGAAACACTAATCTCACTGAAAGCAAAATACAGAGAAACGGATGATAGTCTTAGCAGGCACGACTATAGACACTTTAAAACGAGACAACATGCTGAGGGGGACAGATCGGGCAAATTGCTGGCGTGGCTGGTGCGTCGATCACCGCAATCATCGCCGATAGGAGCTATCAAATTACAAACAGGAATAGTGGTTAACACTCAAGCTGACATCAACAAGGCCTTCTACATGTATTATCACACGCTATACCAGTCTTCTATCCCCCCTACAGAACAACAACTGGCTGAATTTCTAGTTCAGATTTCCCAAAACCCGAACATCGTCAACAACGCTGATATCCTAGATGGCCCCATTACTATTGAGGAGCTTCGCTTGGCCCTCTCTCAGATGGCACGTGGCAAGACCCCTGGCACAGATGGTCTACCACCAGAATACTACAACTCACAAAGCATCCACTTGTTGCAACCCTTGCTAGAGGTGTTTAATGAAGCGCAAAATAGAAAACAATTGCCAGACTCTATGAGGGAAGCATTAATAGTGGTCCTGCCTAAACCAGGACGTGATCCACTGGATGTCAGATCATATAGACCACTCTCTCTCTTGAACACTGATTGCAAACTTCTAGGGAAAATCCTAGCAAATAGATTGCTCTCCCACTTGCCACACTTAATACACCCTGACCAGTCGGGATTTATCCCGGGTAGAAACACCTTTCTTAATATAAGGCGCCTAATCCGTATCATGCATAATACCACTGACCCAGATAGTGTGACCGTGTCACTAGATATAGAGAAGGCGTTCGACACGCTAGGTTGGGAATATCTATTCGGCACCCTCAAGGCGTTTGGATTCCGGAGTGGCTTCATTAACTGGATTGCTACACTATATTCCAAACCAACAGCCCGAGTTAAAACCGGTCAGGTAGTGTTGGAGGCCTTTCCTGTAAACAGAGGAACCAGGCAGGGCTGCCCGCTCTCTCCATTGCTGTTCGCAATAGCTATTGAACCACTCGCAATTAAGTTCAGGGGATGTGCACATGAGTGGGGCATAAAGGAGTTTGACGCATATCACATAATATCCTTGTACGCAGATGACGCCCTGATATATTTGCGCAATCACTCTGCCTCCCTGTCTGAGATAATGCGTATACTGAATAGGTTTGCTCTTGTCTCTGGCTTGCATGTGAATTGGTCTAAATCCTGTATCTTCCCTCTTACTTGTCTGCCCCCTGAACAGCGAGCGTCTCTCCCCATGCATCGACTACCATGGTCGCACCAGACCTTCAAATATCTGGGTGTTCAAGTATATCACTCTATGTCAGACCTAAGGGAAGGTAACTTAGATAGGCTGCTTCGCTCCACCCGAGGCTCCTTGACATTTTGGAGTTCCTTGCCTTTATCGCCTATGGGCCGGATAGCAATAGTCAAGATGCTAATATTACCGAGATTCTTATACTATTTCTCTGCACTACCGGTGACCTTGGCACGCTCGTTTTTCCACAAAGTGCATTCCCTACTAACTGACTTGCTCTGGGGCAGAGACAGACGCAGAGTAGCCCTAACTACCACACAATATCCACAAGAAGAAGGTGGCCTGGGCATGCCGAACCTTGAGCTATATTATGCAGCAGCCCAACTTCAATGGGTCACTAAATGGCTCAACGAGCCGTCCAATGCAGAGTCTACATCAATAATGGCTTATACAATCCCAACCACGATATTGACATGGTTATTAACAGGTCTCCCTCATCTACCACATAATACTCCCTTACTGGACTCGGCCAGACACTGCTGGAAGAGATATGTGCAGGGCAAAATGCAGCCCCTCCCCTACTCTCCCCTAATCCTAGTACCACAGCTGCCGGGCATCCACGCCCTATCCTCTCATCATGACGTACGGGCGGTTAATACCCTGAACACAGGAGACTTATATTATGACTCCAGAGCAATCAAGTTTGCAGACCTGGTGGCTGCGGAGTTAATGCAACCGCGAGCCTTTCTGACATTCAATGCCATAACTAATCTCCTACGTAACATATGGGGCTGCGGTCACAACGAACCAAACGAATCCCTCCTACTTACTGCAATACTCTCTATGGGCGAGGCAAAACGCGCTGTTACTAAACTATACAAAATACTTCTAACAAGAAGCTGCAAAGCCCTAACCCAGGTCAAGCATCGTTGGGACACCGTCCTTCCCGCACCAATTGCACAAAAATCCTGGGACACAGCCCTTACTTCGATCAAGTCCGTATCTCGCAACTCCAGACTAAGATACACGCAATTTAATTATGTGCATCAAGCATATCTCTCCCCAGCTCGTATTCATAAAATATACCCAGGCGCTAACTCCATATGTCCAAGATGCGCTACCCCCGCAGCAACCTTCTACCATATGGTCTGGGAATGCCACGTGATCAACACTGGCTGGAACCACGTTGTTGCTACAACCGCAGACTTGATAGACCAGTTGTTAACTCCTACTCCAGAATCCTGCCTGCTTAATATACGACACCGCACAAAAGGAGATAAACACATTCACAAGTTTGTAGATTTGGCATTCGTGACATATAAACGCCTGATAGCTACACATTGGAAGGCCCCAAATGCCCCTCCCCATTCCCTTTGGCTACGAGACCTACATGATTACACATTGGCGGAATCTCAAACCCTAAGGCAATCACAACATAGAGGTCAGATACAAGGCGGGACCGAAAGCTGGGACTTTTTTGTAGTTAGAATTGAATCCAGAGATGACAAATATCCACCATGAGTTAGTCCCTTCAACATTCTTGGGATACGCTATTACTAAAACTATCCATAACAATTGAGTTTGCCGAAAACAGACCCATTCTATTGTACCACCATGCCTAGCCCATAATATATCTACCCATCAGCCGCCCCTCAATACTGTTATCCCCCCACACCAAAGCGCACACATAGAAATGTAGCCCTTAGGGCCTGTACAGACATATGCTCCCACTATAATATTTGACGCCAACATATATATTTAAGAATAATAACCACCATGTCAAGTGTTACTAGTTATATAAAGTTTATGGAAAGCCAGTACACTAAAATACAGCTGTGTTGTGCAATGTAATGTACAAACGTTAAGAAAAGCACAAGGAGAGAAGCTGGGTGTTTTCTCACCAAGTCATATGTAATGTACTGCTACTTTTGTACCTTGTTTTGTATTAAGTTTAATAAACAGATTAAAAAAAAATATATATGTAAGACCAGGAAACCAATGTATCACCCTTTCATGGTTGGGAGAAACAGCCATTTTTGTTATTAAAAAACATAGATCCTGTGCTTCGATTATAAGCACTTTAAATGGAACATTTGGGTATATGATTTGTATTATTCTAGTTGGCTATTCATTTCACTCACCCATAATTACTCAAAGTCTGTGCTAAGAAAATGAACTTGAAATCTACAGAGTTGAGTGCTTAATTCACCCAGTTAGAGTGAAATGCAGTGCTAAAAATAAAGAGATATGTGGACAAAAGGAAAAATATTGATTGTCTTGGCCTGGTGTAATGAAAAGCATTAACAGGTTTCACAAAAGCACTGGACAGCAATGTCATGGGCAGGGATAGTGCAAGCCTCCTTAACACAAGGAATAGCTATAATGCAAGTAGCAAGTTCAACATGTGCAAATGCAGAGTCACTGTACAGAACAAGGACGCTGATTCTAGAGGCTCATGTTGGAATAATAGCCGCAACTGCTCCACTCTATGGGGCTGGCCAAGACATTTTCAGCCATGTTTATCTGTACTTCCAGGGCTGCCATTTCTTGGTGATACTGCTGTTTGGCCGCACACTAGTAGGAGAGATTGCCCTGCCCTTTAAGACCTTTTAAAGGGCATCCCCGAGTGTGATTGGTGACTCCACAATTTTCTTGTTGAGAGTAAGACAACAAGTGTCTCATATATTCCCCAAAACTGGTATCTCAAAGCCACCTGGCGGTTAAGCACCACTGTCCCAGCTGTCAAGCACCCGCCAGGATTAACTTTGTCCGTATCGGGGCATGGTCAATAAGGGCATGGGGGAGGATGTGTACATCCACCAGTTTGTGTGTTACTGGGGGGCATAATAGAATAGAAAAGTCTAGAGAAAGATCTATGAGAGTGTGAATAGAACTTATATTCCTTAGATGTCAAGTAAAGCAGGCATCATGTATCTGCAAGGGCTAACGTTTGTGCCCATTTGCCCATCACTATGGATTTGTGAGGTTGTACACTGTTTGTATCAGAGTGGAAGGCACCTCCCACAATAGTGTGCCCTGCTGTGTAATTTAGTAGCGCTACGGTCAGGTCTTGGAGTGTAGCCTCAATTGAAGTGGCCTTGCCCAATTAACTTTCCCTCTATGAAGTAGATTGTTCTCCCACACCAAGAGATGGCTGAAAAGCAAACACCTCTGTACAGGGAAGCAATAGGAAGTGTGACTAAGCCATCCCCCTGGTGGCAGTCAGTGTCTGGCATAAGCATTAAGAAGCTGTCATTGATTAGACCCTCCAGCATGGAACAATTTCAACACTTGCAGGCATCTTTCGTTGAACTCAAAATCGAGGATTGACTTTCCACATGTTTTTCTCCAAGCTCAAATAAACATCAGTGATTTCACAACATTTTGATACACTTTAAATCGAGTGGCATTGGATTTTGAAACTCTATTTTAAGGCATGTTTGGTCTCATGACTTAGAGTTGATTTGATGTCTGAAAACGTTTTAATTTCCTTTATGTGCTGTACTAGTATTGGGAGCTGTGAAACCTTGTAGGCTCTGAAAGGAGAGTGCACCATTTTAGCAGGATTGGTGAGTGGATGCAATACCCAAAATACCCCCACACCTTGCCAAAACCAGCACTGGAAAGGAAATGCCTTGTGCTGGGATGTTGGGAAAGTTGGATGGGGTAGGAACTCTGACAGTCCCACTTTGCCAGGCGCGCCATCAAACTGCAGGAACAGAGCCTCAAAAAAAATCATAAGCTGGCTAATGGCTTTATCTAACACTGCCTGTAGGTTCTGAATCTTCTCTGCCCAGGCCTTGCTTAGTTTTGCTTTATGTGAAATCACCTTTCCTCTAAAAGTGGCATTAAAAATTTCCTAAAACAGAAAAATAGGGGCAAAATTATTTTTTATTTCAAAGAACTCATGAATAAACTGCTTAGTGTCAATGACCCAAGGTTGGTAGGATAGCAGGGACTCCTAGACTTTTTTTTTCTGAAATGATCACCATGGACACTATTAAGTGATCCAAAAATTATTAGCTCTGATCTCAGCAGTGCCACTTATTAAAGACTGTGTCAGAAGAAAGAAGTCTAAGCAAGAGTTTGAGTAGAATCTCGGGTAATAATAAGTACATTTGGAAAATTAGGATGGATCAACCACCAGGGATCCACCAAAGCTAAATCCTGTTTAAACATATTGAGTAGTTTGGCGGTTCTTGGCTTTAACTACCTCCTATAACTATTACATGTATCATACCTTAACTTTTGAACAAAATTGAAATACCTCAATTATTAAAGATCCCTTTGTCTGTATTGCCAAATTAAAGATTGGTTCAAGAGCCTCTGTATCATCTGTTAGAGGTTATTAGAAATAAAAAAAATCAAAACCTGATTAGCCACCCTAATTTTCAGTCAAATTAATCTATCCTTATTGTCCCTCAAAACTGTCTTAATTTACCAAGTTACAGAGCTAGATAACAATATAGCCACACTTCGTATTGCTGCACCAGCAGAGGCTTAGAATGCCAATGAGTATTTTCCTGAGACATTAATTTTGGGCATAATACTTTTTAAGTGGGTTTCCTGATGAAAAATAACGTTCGGATTAAAAGAGGTTAGCCATTTCAACAAAGGCCCACTCTTCCATCTATTGAACTACCCATTGACATTACAGGTAATTATTTTGATCTGATGCTCCATTATTTTATACTATTTCTGGCATAATCATTATAATACCTTTTTATATCTTACACTACGGCTATTGCACCCTTGTTTCTCATTGACCCAAATTAGGTTTGAAAAATAAAAAAACTGCTGTACCCTGCTTATTTTCTCTGCACACCAACTCGCCTCAAAACCCCATCTCCTCCCCTTCCTTGGACCTAGGATTATTACATCTACCTACTCTCATTGGGTACCCTGTTAATGCACCCAGCGCTCTGTGTGGACTCTTCCCCTCACTAACCACTGTCCAAAAAAAAAACTAAAAGCTATTCAAGAAGAAATAAATTGATATTAATTCACCTCCCTAGAAACAGAGATTTAACCTCCCTCGAAATAGGGCACTCTCGTCTCTTGCCCCAACTAATACAATTCACAACTTGGCATTGACATTCAACATTTTTTAGAGGAAAGACTGAGCCTCCTCGACCACTGTGAAAACATGAAATTGACCATTGGCTAGAACCTTTAACTTAGATTACTGGATTATCGAGGCTTGCACCCCCAAAAGTAAAAATCTCAAACCAGTCCTTGAAATATTTTTCACCTTCATGTGGCAGTGATAGAAAGAGCCAAACACAGCCTCATATGAGTATTCTCCACCAGCGAAAATGATTTTCTTTGAATTGCTAAAGACAATATCCGTTCTTTAATTCTGTAGTCTGCAAAATTGACCAGAATTGTTCCTTGATATCTCATATCCGGAGAGCACTATGCAGCCACCCTGTGTGCCCACATAATTGTGAGATCCTTGGGGCTTCAGGAAAGATATGCCTTCTGATCAATGAGTCTATTAACTGTGGCTGAACCTTGGGATTCACTGCCCTCCGGTAGACCCTTATACCGGAGACATGATCACCTCACATGATTCTCAATATCTTCCAGTTTATTTTCAAGTCAACAGATCTTTTTCTGCTCAATCAAAACTATTTTGTTGAATGATACCACTCTGTCTTCCAGATCTGAAATTCTTTGCTCAGCTTTCTGCAGTCTTTGTGGGACCTGTTCAAGGTGTTGCTCAATCTTAGTCAATCTTTGATTTCTCAACTCAATCTTATGGGTTTGTTGCTACTTAAGCTCCCTTATTTCTATCAGTATTGTTTCAAAAATACCTTTTGGCATCTCTGGCTGCGATGCAGAGGAATTACAGTCTATTTTAGGGTTACTGGCACACTCAGGAAGAGCAATCATATCCAGAGGAAAACAATGGTCTTTGCCTACACTGTCCACAGGGTTTCACAAATCTACAGCTGTTCGATCGGCCTGAATGACTTCTGAGCTCAGAAACCTAACATCCAAGAGGCTGGGTCCCCCGCTTGTCAGCTGTCCCCCTTCTTCCCATTGAATTTACTGAGTGGCCCCCCTTTCTTATGCTTACCATTGATTTTCTTCCTTTTATCAGACTAGCTAGTTACTGATTTGTTGACTACTGCATATTCTTTAACCTTACTAGTCTGATTTAAGCTAGAGACAGTGTCCAGACTGTGCTTGCCATCTTCATTTATCTGGCCTGGCACCAACCCCACTTCATTCTGGTCACCCTGCACACATCTACAGAAAGCTTCTGAAATCCCATAAGCAGGGTGCTGTGCCCCGACTCCTCGAGCCAGCCACCCTCTTGCCTCAGGGGCTAAGAAGCGATGTTAGCTTATCATTGATGGCTGCTTCACTATTTTCACTTCTGGGCTGCTGGACCACCTGAGAGCAAAACCCTCTGTCTGAGTTCAGCCTTTTATCAGGGTGGCTGCTCTCCTCCTCTCAAATCACCTCCTCTGAGACACTGTTACCGACATTGCCACCAATGAAGCTGTTGAGGCTCCACAGATCCTCTCCAAGGACTCTGTGGCACCCAACGCCAGGCCTACTCATAGACTCTGCTGCCAAACCAACATCCAGCGCATTTGGTCAGCGCATCAGCCACTACCAGCAGAACCATGCACAAGTGTGAGAGTAAGTGGGAGGTTTCACGCACACAATGGGTGCTAGCAGCAGATCATGTGAACTGCGCCTGCTGCTCCAGTCAAAAACATTACTTTGAAGAGTACGTCATGGTTAGCTTTGTTGAGAAAGACAAAGACCCTACAAAGCCAAATTCATATCGACCTATCAGTCTATTAAAAGTGGATTACAAATTATATATGAAAATTTGGGTTGTCAGGCTTGTTCCTTGTGCGCAATCATTGATCCATTTTAATCAAAATGGCTTTCTGCCCAAAAGATCAATGACAGCTAATATTCATCTATTGATACACGTTATTGATTATTTTACACTCACTAAAGAAAAGGTCACAATTTTTATGATGGATGCAGAAAAAGCGTTTGACTTGTCCAATTGGCATGCCCTTTTCTTTATTTTGTCCAGATTTGGTATCACGGTAGCAATTGTAGATATGCTAAAAAAAGTTATATCAGGGGGCTGAGGTGAAGATCATTATTATTTCTTTTGAAGCAGGGTTAGTAAAAATTAAGCACAGTACTCGTCAGGTTGTCCCCTTTCCCTGCTTCTCATTACTTTTTTAAATGAATCCTTAGCTTCTAGGATTCATACAAATCAAACTATTTTACCACCTATTGAGGTAATGGAGAAAATTTAATTATTTGTTGATGATTTTATATTTAAAGACCAATAAATCTAATGTCCAGAACGCTATGATGGAAATTGACAACTTCACATGAATTGTGAGTTCTAAAGTTAATCCGGGTAAGAACGAGTTATTATTGTTTAATTCATCTTGCTCTGAACTTCCTGATGTTTTGTAGATGGTCCCACAACATCCCGTTAGGTATTTAGGGATTTACAAACAATTGTTCACAACCATTTTGTTTAAACTAAGGAGAAACTCTTGCTAAAACTAAAAGGCTATTGGATAAATGGTATTTTTTGGCTTTTCCTTTGCTAGGTAGAGTTGCTATGGTCAACATGTCTGTTTTTATTTATTTCCCTTAATCTCCCTTTAAAGATCCCTAGTGATTATTTTAAAGAAGTAAATACGGTTATTAGAGGTTTTGTTTGGGCAAAAAAGCAAACCTGGGTTAAAATATCAGTTTTACTGATCAATACACTATAGGGAGGTCTAGCACTGCCACATTTTAGGACATATTACCAGGCTGTCCTAATTGATTTTTTTTTCGGCCAGTCAACATCAGGCAATACAGTTTATAATAACTTATTGTTGGAGCATATCATCCGGGGAAACAATAAACATTTACCTGTTTCTCTTCGTACTGCTAAATTTCCAAAAATAAACGAGGTGTAAGTTTTTAGAGACCTTAGACTCACGTAGTCAAGCTCCCTAAAAATGTTGGAAATTTCCAGCATGTCATGCCTATACTCCACTGCAGGATTCTGAGATTTAGGGACTGGGATTGTCAAAAGCGATGTTACAATCCTGGCAAATTTTAGGCTTTGAGAAGTTGGGTGATTTTCATAATGTTCCAAATCTTATTTCATCGGACACATTTATTCTACAATTTGACAACCAGAATGTCTTGCTCTTTTTTAGTTTTACTCAGATAATTAGCTTTAAAAAAACTAATTATGTTGTGATGGAAGAGGGGATTCGCCAAATTGTTTTTCATATATTTTTAATTCGGCAGGCCGGAGCTGGAAACTGGTATCAGATATTATGACAACAAACTACTTAAAATGTATTATTTAAGCTCCTCCATAACGTTTTTCAGACAACCAATTGTGGGTACAATCTTGACAATGGCAGTACCTTTCTGAGATAGGCTATATATCACTTAGAGGTCCAAATTTTAAGCACATGGCGTTTTTATCAACCTGGACAGCCAATTATACGCCCAATAGGCTACATAAGATGTTTCCATCTTATCCAGGCCAGTGTTTTAGATGTAAAGCAAATGATGGGGGTGTGGGATCATTTATTTTCTGACTGCCCAATGCTTCAACAGTTTTGGGGTGGAATTTGTCATGCAATTAGTCAGTCTTTGCACACTATAGTATCCCCATCACCTAGGATGATGTTGTTTGATTCATGTTATGAGGTAGATCATGTGTACAAATATCATCATTGATTCTCCAAAACTGGAGAACTGATGTGGTCCCATTATATTCCCAATGACATGATAAAATGGTTAGGACTTGCTCTTTTAAAGAAGCCCACGCCAAACGGGTGGGGGCTTTACAGAGATTTAATGCAACTTGGGTTCACTTTACACACCATATAATACAGCCTAAGGATGGTGTTGCCCATTGAGTCTTAGGGGGCCATTACGACCTCGGCGGTCTTTTTGCAAGACCGCTGAGGGACCGCAGTGCGGAAGACCGCCTGTGCAGGCGGTTTGCCGCTCGGCGTATTATGACTGTTGGCTGCTCTCCACCGTTATTCCGACAGAGAGCCGCCAACAGCCATACTTGCGGGCGGCGGGGAAGTGGAGGTTGCTCCACCTCCACGCCAACAGAACACCGCCCAGTGAATCACGTCCTGTGATTCGCAGTGGCGGTGTTCTGTTGGTGGTGTGGTGTCGGCGGAGCTGCCCCCATGGCTCCCATCCCCTCCCGGAGGATCGACGGAACAGGTAAGTCGATCGTCCGTTAGGGGAGGGGGGTGTTGTGTGTTGTGTGCGTGCATGGGGTTGTGCGTGTGTGTATGTAGAGGGGGTGTGTGAGTGCGTGTATGCTTGCGGGGTGTTGTGTGTATGGGAATGAGTGCGTGTATGGCTGTGGGTATGTCTGTATGGATGTGTGCGTGTATGTTTGAATGTGGGTGTGCGTGTCTGACTGTGTGTGTGGCTGTTGGCATGTATGTCGGGGTGTGTGCTGGTGGTGCCTGCATGCGTGTGTGTGTGTGAGTAATGTTATGTTGGGGGTCGGGGTGGGAGGGGGGCCCTTCCACCTTTGGGGGGTGGCAGGGGTGGTGGGGAGTGTAGGGGCGGGAGTCGGTGTGGGGGTGGGTGAGACCTTTATCAGTGCCAGGGAAGGAATTCCCTGGCACTGATAGTGCTTACTGCCATGGATTTCATGGCAGTTGAAACCGCTGGAAATCCACGGCGGTAAGCCGGGTCCAAATACCACCGGCGGTATACTGACGGCCGCCGGGCTGGAGACCCAGGTCTCCAGCCCGGCTGGCGGGACGGAGAACCGGCGGATGACCATGGCGGTAACCGCCATGGTCATAATTCACCAAGGTAAGACCGCCAGCCTGTTGGCGGTCTTACCGCCGGTTCTCCGCCATCCGCCAGGGTTGTAATGACCCCCTTAGTGTTTGGATTTTAGTATTTGCTAAGAGTCCCCACGAGTTCATGTGTTTATCCCCTCAAGACTCATCACTTACTATTTCCCCGACCATGGCTGATAATAATAGTTTACAAAGGATGCAATGACTTCCACTTTAACTGGTTGTATTTGAGTGATTGTCAGGAAATTAATTGGACTGTATTCCACTGATTCGAAGTTTATGTTTTTTTGTCATTTAATAACGGCTGCTACGCGTGTTTTCAATTAGGAATTGGTTTAGCTGATTCTTTTACTCTATTGTATTGCACTGATTCATCATTTATTATGTTACATTTTTACACTCTTATCTGCTGCCATGGAATACAGAATTGGCTTTCACTGGTCTGCTACTATATGTATTTGCACAAGGCACTTTTTTACACTGTCACTTTACTATTGCACTTCAATATATCAATGCTGCTATTTATTTTTGTATACTTGACATTGTTGGTACGTTATTTGTTGATGATAATAGGTTATTAGTAACTCTGTAAAGTAAGTGATGTGTTGTAACCTGCTCAAATAAAAATAATAATAAAATCCTTCAATATGGATTTTTTCTGTCATCCAGGTGTCTTGGCACTAGATAATATAAAGGGCACTAATGAATGTCAATCAATCTGTGTTTTATACTTTGGTATAGGCACCAGCTATATTCCAAGAGATAAGAATCAATCAATCAATCAGAAGATTTGTAGAGTGCTACTTGCTATCAGTGAGGTTATCCAGGTTCTGGCATGGTCCAGTTGATTTGTCAAATAGCCAGGTCTTTAGGGACTTTTGGAACTCTAGAAGAGATGGGGAGGGCCGTACATGAAAGGGTAGCTTGTTACATGTCTTTGCTGGCAGGTAGGAGAAGGAGTGACTCCACATCTGCTACGTCAGATGCAGGGGGTGGGGGTTAGAGAAAAAGACACAAAGCAGAGGTGTCTGGTGGGCTGATGGAAGTTCAGGCAGTGGTTCAAGTAGGCGGGTCTGCAGTTGTGTAGGGCCTTGTATATATGGGTCAGGAGTCTGTACTGGCTTATTTTATGTATAAGGAGCCAGTGGAATTCTCTGAGGTAGGGGGTGATGTAGGTTCATCTAGGGAGAGCCAGTACAAGTCTGACTGTGACACTGTGCATCGCTGTAGTCGTCAGAGGAGGTGAGCTGTGATCCATGCATATAGTGCGTTGCTGTAGTCCAGTCAGCAGGAGATGAAATCCTGGGTGATGGTGCGTCTTCAGCTGTGGAGTAGCCATTTGAATATCTTATGAAGCATGCAGAGGATGAAGAAGCAGGAGGCAAAGGCGACGTTGAACTGCGTTGGCATGGTTAATTTGTTGTCCAGAATGATGCCTAGGGTCCTAACGTGGTCAATGCAAGTTGAAGTAGGTCCGAGCTCTGAGGGCCACCGGAATACGTTCCATGGGAAGCTTTTTTTCAGAAAATCAGTACCTATGTCTTCTCAGTGTTGAGCTTCATGCAGTTGTCCTTCATCCAGTTGGCAACGTCTGTCATGCAGTTGTGGAAGTTGGTCGTGTCCTCGGAGAGGATGAGATGCTTGTTGTTGGTGTAAGATATGATGTTGAGTCAATGGGTTTTGGTGATACTGAGCAGAGGTGTCATATGTGTGATGAAGAGGGTGTGGCTGAGCAAGGGTCCTTGGGGTACTCCACAGATGATTTCCTTGGGTGCGGATGTGAAGGGGGAAGGAAGAATGTTTGTGTTGTTCCAGTGAGGATTAAGGCAATCCTTCTGAGAGCAGCTCCTGGGACGCCCATGTTGTGCAGCCGTGTGATGAGTGTATTCTGCGAGTATCGAAGATTCAAGCCCATCATGTTTGTAGATGACAATTGGCTCATAGATTGCTCAAGTGTGGCCTTATTAGATTGAGAAGCTGCGAATGAGGCTAAATCTTTGAGTCTGCCGGATAGAGGGTCTGATTTTTCCTTGTAGGAGATTGGAGTCATTCATTAGCAGTATATGCATCAGGAGACTCAAAATGATTCCCTGTGGGTGTGGAAAATGTGCATGTGACCACCAGCTACACAACAATAACAGCATATCAGATGAACAATCCTTTGGCATGGGTTTCCAAAGGATGTGGGACCCCTTCACATAAACTGGAAATAAAGTTGGTGGCGCATGAGGGATCTGGTGTCCTTGAGGAATAAACAGCCCAAAAGCCAGTCCATCAAGGTGGCACTGATCACACAAAGAAACACAAGGCATGACCCACCAAAGCACTCATTAATCACAAAATTCTGAAAATGTTTTAGACCCAGTATTTAGACTCAATATAAGCCCAATCTCCATCGACGAGGGGCAACAGTTGTAATAAGATAATTTAAAGCAGAATTATATTCCTAATTATATTCTTATGCCAGGACCTTGAGAAAGCAACATCAGATTTAGATCACAGCCTCCACAAAGCTGAGAAAAGACTTGAGCAGGTTGAAACCTTCATTGCCAAAGGACGTGAACAAGATGAATTGGAAGAAAGGGTAACATCATTGGAGAGACATTTCATGAGCATATTGGAAAAGCTGGAAGACAATGAAGATGATCCTAGAAGGAGCCAGGTTAAGCCAACAATAAACATCTCACCTGACAGGCCGAGAGATCTCTAGCTGTGGAGAATCCACAGAAACAAAGAAACATAGACAATTGAAATATTTTCATGCCGACTTTCCAACCAAGCATATGTGGTGGGTCATCTGCCCCGGTGTGGCCTGGCCAGGCCTCCTCTAATGCACCAAAGTAACCTGACCACATAAGGTACAGTAAGAAGAACAAGTTAACCCTACATTTTGGTTTTTTATATGTTCACTGTGGTCACAATTAAAGATGTTTTCAAGCCAGTTAGCAGTAGTGTTCCCAGGCAGATAGGGAACTCCTGGTGGGCAGCAAGTTAAGTAGCATGGATAACATCTTTAGCAAATTATGGGTTCTCACCACATCTTTACTCTTCAAAAAAGCACCCCAAATATTGATCCAACTTACAATTACCAAGATAACAGACTTAATAATACTGTCAATAACTGTTCAGGGGCTAAGCACCCTGGTAAAAAGATGAAGTGTGTTGAAATACCCTTGCTGTGAGAATTGCTCAGAGAGTCTTGCCTACTTGAAAAAGACACAAAGGCTCCATTGATTAGTTCCCTAGCCAGTTTTCCACAATGCAACCTCGAAGGTGAAAGAGGTGTCAGTCTTCCAACAAAGATGTCTATAACTCGGATCTGCAACTATAGACAGGGAAAATAGGATGGTGGAAAACACAGGAGGCATAAACAATCGCAACATCACAGTCTTCTGTATCTATGGCCCTAGTGAGGATAAAAAACTATTTTTTACCTCCCAGTTCTTCACAATCACCTCTGTAACAGAAGACCTCCTAGTCATAGAGACAGCTTTAATACAATATTAAATTCTACTGGAAACAGGTCAATCCACAAATAGGGATTATTCCAAAGTCCCAAATTACTAGAAGGTAGGATTGAGGACCTGGGCCTACACAATGTTTGTTAGCTACAACACCCCAGGAAAGGGACTATGGGAGTCATTATGACCCCGGCGGTGGTTGGAAATGTGCTGTTAGTACCGCCAACAGGCTGGTGGTACATACCGCCACATTATGAGAATGGCCACTTCTCCACTCATACTGTCATGACGATATCAGCCAGCAGGGCTAGAGATGTCAATCTCCAGCCCAGCAGCCAGCATAGTACCGCCAGCGGCAATATGAACCTGCCTACCACCATGGTTTTTGTGGCGTTAGCAATGCCACGAAAACCATGGTGGTAGGCCCTACTCGTGACAGGGAATTCCTTCCCTGTCACCGGTAGGCAGCTCCCCCACCCCCACCACTCACCAGATGCCCCCCTCCATCCAAACTCCCCCCACCCTCTCTGATCCTCACACTACCCACCCACCATACATGCACACACCTGCAGACAAGCACCATGCACACACCCAATCACTCACACTGGCATGCACGCATTCATACACTCCTACTTCCAGACATGCTCGCACACATTCTTACATACAATCACACTGACATGCAGACACGCACTCACTTCACCATTCTTACACACGTTCACTCACATGCATACAACCACGCAAACAATACAACACACACACACTCACACATTCATGCACACACTCAGACACACACACACAGCACCCTCCATCCCCCTTCCCTGTCGGAAGCCTGATTTACCTTTGTCAAGGAGGTCCTCCGGCAGGGAACGGGAAGGGGCGCTGCCCCCACCAGCAGCGCCCCATGAGCAGAACACCTCCAGGCCGTATCACAGGTCATGATATGGCTGGCGGCGTTCAACTGGTGTGGTGGTGCTGGTGGTAGCAGCGCCAGCTTACCACCATCCACCAGTATGATCACTGACGAATTTTCGCCCTTCTTGTGGTGGAAGTCGAGCAGTGATCATAATATGGCGGACGGATGGTAGTCACGGTGACGGTATGTTGGGGGCTGTCACCGCGGCGGTAGGTGTTTTTTACTGCCATTGTTATAATGAGGGCCTATATGTCCTTCTCCAGATCTCACTCCAGAATCTACATTTGTCTTGTGAATAGAACGACCCTTGACCTGGTCCTAGATACATTAGGTGTACGAATCTTGACAGACTACTCCCCAATTAGCTTGTCAATGGGGATACACAATTCTAAACCTCCAAAATATAGACAATGGGTCAGATTTAAGAGCCCCTTGCGCAATCTAACGACATATTAGCAGCATTTTTCTTTTACACTAATGTGACATTAGATGGCCAAAAACGCCATACCAGATTTACAAAGTGGTGCAATGTATGCATTGCGCCACTTTGTAACTCTTTACACTGCATCATGCATTCGCCATGCATAATAAACAGCGTTCCCCCGTTAGGGGGGGCAAAAACATGGCTTCTTTTTTGTGGCACTTTTAAAGCCAGCTAAGAACAGGCATTTTTTTATGTAGGCGCACCATTATTCATAATGGGCCTCAATGGGCTTTGCAGGATTAGCGTAAAAATTGTTGATGCTAATCTTGCAAAGCTCCAAATTAGCATCAAACATTTTGACATTAGTTCCCTAACTACATCCATGGTGCACGGTATCTTAAATACAGCGCACACATGGTGGCATTAGGGGGCACTTAGGGGCGCAAGAAAAGTGGGGCTGCACTGGGTGCAGTGTTCCATATCTTAAATCTGGCCCTATGTTGTCTCTATGATGTAGACCCATCCCGGCCCCACCTTCAATGATTGATAATCAAGTACGCTGAAGGCTATTTTTTCTACATGAGCATCATTATCCCAAATCATCACAATGATTTATGCAGATGCCCCTGCTGCATATTGTTTTGAATGTCACTGGGACATGTCATGGTTCAGCAGGATTAATTCCATAAAGATAAACTCCCCCCTGTGATCCTCTACATGACTCAAACTCTCCCACTAAGATGTACAGAAATGAATATTAATTTTAGTCTGGGGAACTAGGCTATGTAGAGTGGTAAAATCACATTATTAAAAACAAACCCTAGCGAGAGGACTAGGACTTCCAGAAATGTATAGCAATTTAGAAGCAGCCCAAATTTGCTAGATGGGTGAATCGTGAATGAAGACCAGAAGCATAGCTGGTAACCTCAGAAAGAAAGTCCTAGATCTCCTTAAGACACTTATGGTGCCAAACTCCATGTTACAGAGTGAATTGTGGTAGTATTCTTCCGCTACAATGATTCTCCTTAATCATTGAAATAACCTAGTACAAAGCAAAAAAGTGATGACTTTCCCATCCTCATTGACTCCACTAAAATTCAACCTCAAATTTATTCTGGGATTTAATGACCCATCGTTTATCAATCAGAGCAAGCCGGCCCAGAAAAGCGAAAACGTTTCAAGCGGGGGAACTCGTACTGTAGAATGGGGAGTGAAAAGTAATACTAATTGCTCTAGATGGATACATACAAACTAATGCAACCTCTACACTGGATGGGATCAAGTGAGAAATGCATATAGCACGGCAAAGGCCTGGCTCCTCTTGAATTGTTAGTGTCACAAGCCTTCATACTCATGGATCTTCCTGTGAAAATAGCACATAAAGCAAACAAACACTCTGGCAAAATTATCATAACATTTATTTTAAAGGAAGATTACAGTTGGCCAAATTCTGGAAGCAGGAATCCTCATTCCAAATAGAGAATTGGCAGTCCAAAATGTGGCACAATTTGGTAATGCGGAAGTTATTAGCTATTATTTTAGATAGGATACCACATTTGAAAGATAGAATGTTCCAACATGTCCCAGATTTAGTAATAATGGCTGTGAGAGAGCGTAGCTTATATAATCTATATTAACATGAAATGTTTATGAATTCATGTATAATAATGCAGTATAGAAAATGTATTAATATGTTTTACTAAAACGTGCGTTTGAAATGTGCCCACGGGGAGTGGCCACCAACGTATAAGGGGACTGATGAAACTGACAAATAATGGTGAAATGTTTTATTAAAATGTGATTTTGCACTAATGTTGAAAGGTTAGATGTTAGACTTCTGCTAATAAATCAGTAGGCCTTAGTTAGCATGAGTCGAGGCCTAGCTATCTGATTCTCATATTAAATGTATTTTTCTAACGTGCAGTGTGCTGACTTGCTAAAGGACATGAACTCTTGTTTTTTTCCAAAAGCTAGAAGCTGGATGTAACTGTAGTAGATCCGTTCTCATGAAATTCATCCTGCCTGTAGAAACATTTTAGCTGAATGCAACAGTGTAGACTAATGTTAGGTACAAGGTCGCCTAAACCGGTACAGACAATGGAGCCACTGACCGAAGATACGCAAAGGACCACAAGACTATTAAATCATACCGGACATTCCACCCGCTAAAGACGTCAATCATAAGGACCAATAAAATACGTGAGAACTGTTATAGGGTGACAAATTCGATTAGCTAATTTAATGTTAATTGGTTAAAGATAGTGGGGTGCAACCCCTTGTCCAATCAGATTTTAGGGGAATGTACAACGAAAAAGGGATAAAACCCCTTGACACACGGAAATGAGTTAGTTAGTTAGGGAGATGCTGATGCGATTTGCTATGATCCAGAGACTGTCACTTTGCCTAGTAACTTGCTGATTTTTACTTAGAATCATCCTAGTCCTTAGATTGCCCGTTTACACTTTACCTCCTTATGAGGGAAGTGCCCTTTTGCCCTTTGCCGGAGCTGAATCTCTTTTGATGGCGAATCAACTGATGTCCTGAAGACGAAGACAGAACCTGAGTGCTGACCAAACTTGGAGGGTAACTATATGACAATGAAATTGTGATTGTCTGTTTGCTTTTACTTTCTAGGTACCAACTGCTTCTCTTTTGACAGAGACCATAGTTAGATGTTTTCCAAATTGGTGTTACTAAATTGTTTTGCATGAAGCCCAACATGCCAATGCTAATTCCAGGTTAGGTGAGGGGTTCACTAAACAGACGCAAATAGACAAATGACTGAATCTATGCTTTGTTGAATGATGCGCTAATGTTACTCTGCTGGGGATAAATTATGTTTACGCTGTGTTATCTTCTAATATTCGTGATTCTTGCTTTGATTAAATCTTATCAGAGTTGCCATATTGTGACTATGCTAATAAGTTTCTTGGTTTTGAGATTAATAAACTTGATGGTAGAATTGTAACAAATAGGGAATAAAATTCACTAAACTCATACTAAACTGGTGTGGTTATTCATGACTGCAAGGTCATGGTGGTTTCTGAGTCTTATTAATGTCATTGACTAAGGTGAAGTGTATTGTTATAATAAATATTGATGACGTTATTGACATATTGATTGACATGTTGATTAGCTATCTCGTCCTAAGGTGTCTCCAATCAGGGTTAAAAGATTCATTGGCCTAAAACGAGTCCCAAAGTGAGTAAATTAGTCATAAAGGGACGCGTTAGCAGTTCTGGTAGCAGATCAACGGTTTATGCCCTTTGGTGCCCTAGGACGGAGGACTATTGTTTAAATTGTTTTTCTGAGATAATGCAAATTGGAGGTTTGATGCGTTTCTAAATTCCCCATGACTTTCCCGGAATCTCTGAGCCTGCCTAAGTGAGTTGGGTATGTTCTCGGCGTTTTAGCATGTATGGTGTAGAATTTGCGCTTGCTCAGCTTATGCTCATTGCAGGTGATTCGTGAAGTTTGTGTGGATTTAGGTCAGGTAATTTTGTTTTAGTAGGAGTGGGCGTACTCTGCAGTATGAGAGTAGGGAAGTCGGCGTACTTCATATGAGTGTGGCGCTTTGTGCTAAAAATTTATCCAGGTAGTTGTTGGTGATGTACGGACCCGTCGTGGTCTAAGACTCGGGAGTATATTGACAAGTGTAGGAGACAATTGGGTTTTATGTTGTAATTTGTGCGGTTTAATAGGCCAATCGGGCATGGTTGACAAGTCGAGTTTGAGTCAAATTGTGTGAGTGAAAACCTTCGATGGAGATTTGGCAAGTTCTAAAGTGCACTAGAACAAACCATTGACAAGTCGAGAGTAGGATTTGCGGGTCGAATTCTGCTTGCGGGTGCGGGAGCTGAGAAGGAGAGAGTAGCGGCGGAGGCTTCAAGTGAAATCTCTGTAAAGTTCTGAAGTGAATGTGTTACCCTTCCTGTAGTAAACTAGCAGATTTGGGTTTTTGTGGTTAAAGGTGCTCGTAATATATTGGATTAGTTTTGTGTGAGGAGGACAAGCCGCAAGACTTTGTCAGCCGCAGTGTGTGTGAGTGTGACGTCAGTGGTGCCGTGCTGGGATAGGTCAGTTGACGAGAGGGGTCGCACACGGATTGGCAGCCGTCCGTGAGAGGCAATAGGTTGAGAAAAGTGGGTGAAGAGTGTTCTGGGAATAAAATTCACTACCTGATTAGATTCTAAATAAAATATTAGACCCAAAAATGAAGTTTTTCAAGACTTTAAAGAGTACTCTGAAAGGAGACGCATATATTATGGCGAGTGAAGGGGAGCCGACACCATCTGAGGGTACTCCAGCTTATATTGTACTGGAGGAAAAGGGAGTTGCGCCATGTCTTTGGATGAAGCAGTGGGGCAAATTAACAGAGAAAGAGGGATGTTTAGAGTTTCCAGAGCATGGGACATTTAATACGAGAATTTTAGAGAACTTGAGATGAATGTTAAGTGTACAAAAACCACCCCCGAGGCCAGCCCAGTATGAGGCGTTAGAAGTCTGGGATTTAATGGCCATACGACAAAGACAGCAAAAACTTGAAAGAAGAATAAAAAGGGCAGAAAAGACTTTAGCCAAGGCTAGATGGGACAATGAGAGCAGAATGTGGAGAAGGGGAATAGTTGACGGACTCAAATTGTTCCCGGCAGTAACACAAGAAGATGAGACACAGGGGAAGAAAGCCACCTGTAAGACAGACAAGGGCTCTAGTAAGCCTAAAGAGACTCAGAGGTCTTGGGTAGATGAAGATGATTCAGACGATGAAGTGTTTCTTAATCAGTTGTTACATGATCGCCCGCCACCATATGCCATAAATGACACTGCTCCGAGCACTAGTGCGGGTCCTGGGAATCTGACACAGAGTAAGGAAATTACAAATATAATGCAGACAAGGGATACGGTTTTGATACAGAATGGTGTCAGTGTACCCACTGCACCAGACGCGCAGATACAGTTGCAACCTCTGCCACAGATACAGAGGATTTATCCAGACGTCCCAGTACTAGAGACAAATACGAGTCTGATGGTGCCGCCTGATCCGATATATGCAAGATCAAAACTAGTGCAGATTGAGCCAACTCCGCACTTGCCGCCCCAGCCGCAACAACAGCTGATTCTGGGTTATAATCCAGCGGCAGGACCTCAGTCAGTACCTACAGCAGCCACGGTGAGTCAAGCTTTGGGAGTTACTGCTCCACGGGGCTTGGGACCTGGTCAGACACCAGCTGCCATATCATTACCAATTACTGTTGGTCCATCAGTACCGCTGTATGCGCAGGGTAAGCCTGACGTGTGTGATCAGGGAGTGAGGACCCAAGAGGCAATAAGAGGAGGGTTCACAGGAACTCCCCAACTAATGACACCAAGAGAAAAATTAGCAGAAGGACTCAGGTCCTTGTTAGACCTTTGTCAGATTGGGGCACCTTTGGAGGCAATGAGGGAAGCAGGGTTAAGTGTGCTAGCCCCACAGACAATGAGTACAAATACATCACAGACACCATTGATGCATTCAGGGAATATTTTGTTGCAAGGTTTTTCTGTGCAACAGTTGAATGAGTGGTTAGAAGAGACTTATGCTTCACAGACTACTGAGGTAACCGCAGATAATTCGGAAAAGGAAAAATACCTGAATTTTGTGAGACTGGGTGAAGAAGCTGCGGAACTAGTGGAAGGGACAATGGGGGTGAACAGATTAGAGTCATACACAGAAGCAGAACTGAGGTATCTGTGCCCCAAGATCACTAAAGAAGTGGGTAAGGTGCATCAGAGGTTGGCAAACCTGGCAGATAAATACAATATAGACATTGAGAATATTAAACATTTGAAAAGGATCTACAGATTAGACTTTGATTCTAAATATTTTGAGCACATGAGGTCCACCGGAATGAAAGCGCATCTTAAAGAGATACTGCAAAGTGCGCAAATCTGGGGAGCCTTAGAGAAGTGGGAAGGCAGATGGGCAAAGAAAAGAGATAAAGAGAAAATGGACGGCATGGAACCAAATCAGGCTAAAGCTGCACCGGACACGGGGACAGTAAAGATGTTACCAATGAGAGAGACAGCTGGAGAGGTTCTAGTCCATGTACTGTGGTCTAGGGGAGACAGCCTGTCATTCACAAATTATTATCCCATGTTGAGGGAGAAGCCGATAGAATGGTACCAGCAGACAGATAGGTTTGTGAAGCTTGCAAAATGTCTCTGGGAAGACTTGAATACCCTATTTGAGATTATAGTTCCACCCGACTTATGGCTTAAGTGCAAGAGAGGTGTGGACTGGCCGACGCAGGAGCCGGCAAGGGATAAGGTGACCGGAGCACCATCTGAGGAAGTGAAGAAGTACTACCATAAAGTGATAGAATTTTTTAAGCAGAAAGTGTCGCCGAAAGTGACTGATTGGCAGAAAATCGATCGAACCTCACAGGAGGCTAAAGAGTTGATTCATGCTTATTATCAGAGATTGTTGGAAGCATTCAAACATTACAGTGGCACTGAGACCATAGAGCCGAAAGACATGAATCATCTTGTGTTCAGGTTTGTTGAAGGACTGAGACCAGAGATTAGTCAGATGATTAAAAATCATTTGATCTGTTGGCAGGCAAAGCCGATTGATGGGGTGTTGCAGTATGCAAAATACTGTAGTGATGAGATTGAGTTGAAGCAGAGAAAGTTGAAGGAAAAAGTGATGGTGATGCAGATCAAGGCAGCGCAAGCAGGGATGCAGGGAAATGGAGTACAGCAGATGATACAGCAGCAACCGCAAGGGAATGGCATGTTTCAGACACAACCGAGAAGTCGAGGTCGAGGTTTTGTGAACCGCGGTCCAGACTTGAACACTGTAGTAGTTCAAAATGATGTGCAGGGGATGAAAAAGGTGTCACCATGTCACACGTGAGGGGGCGTGGGGCATTGGAAGCGGGAATGCCCAATGGTGGTGCAGGATGGTGTTGTTCGGCCATGCACTGATGTCGGTACATTCCAAAATATGAGGGGTCCAAAAATTAGAGGACAAAATCAGAACTTCCAGAATAACATGGTTCAGATGCAGGGGTTACAGCCCATGCGGCAAATACAAATGCCGCGTGTTCAACCAGCACAAATGCAGCAGGTACAACAGCAGATTCCCCTGGTACCTAGACAGCAAATGCAATTACCATTAGCTCTGATGGGACAGCAACAGGTGATGCTTCCTCAACAGGTCACAGGCCCAACAATGAGTCAAAATAACACAATACAGCAGTTCCCATTGCGTGGTGAGGATGGATTAAGTGATGAATGGTCGGATGATTGTTCAGACAGCGAGGAGTGCAGGCTTGCAGCGTCCCTAGAGGTAGATCAGAGGGGTCCCTATGTAGAGGGAAAGGTGATGGGTCACAAGGTTTCATTCCTAGTTGATACAGGAGCTACACGCTCTACAGTCAGAAGTGCAGAGGTTCCAAAATTGCCACTTTCGGGGCGAATCATAAGGGTGGTAGGAGTAGCAAATCAGTTCCTGACAAATCTGATTACAGATCCAGTACAGGTTGAGATTGCCAACTTCCAGGGATTGCACAAGTTTGTAGTCTGTAATTCTAGTCCCGTATCCCTACTGGGAAGAGACTTGCTGTGCAAAACTAGGTGTTCAATTACCTGTTCCAATGAAGGAATTGAGGTGCAGACAAACAGTGATGATGAAGGAGACGATGGCCAGTTCTCAGAGTTAGAGACGGAGACCGCAAATGAAGAATACCCTTTGATAACCCTATTCCCAATGCTCACAGTGACTGACTTGCCACCTGAGCTGCAGGGAACAGTGATAGAGAAGGTGTGGGACCTGACAGGAAAGGAAGTGGGACAGATAAAGGGAGTAGAACCAGTTAAAGTACAGGTTAGGCTGAACGCAGTGTTTCCCCAGGTACCGCAGTACCACATGGCACAAGATGTCCTCATCCAGGTATCGCAGATAATTGCAGACTTTGTAAAGCAAGGAGTTCTGAAAGAGGTACTGAGTAGCCCATGTAATTCACCAATAATGGGTCTGAAAAAGCCTTGTGGGAACGTTCAAATTGTTCAAGACCTGAGAAAAATAAATGATATTGTGGTAAAATGTTGCCCCATAGTGCCAAATCCAGCAGTAATCATGTTTCAGGTTCCGTGTGATGCAGAGTGGTTCACAGTTGTGGACCTGTCTCACGCATTCTTTTCGGTGCCTCTTCATGAGGACAGCCAATTTCTTTTCAGTTTCAAATTCCTGGATAAGGTGTACATTTGGTGCAGAATTCCTCAAGGGTTTTCTGAGTCACCGTCCATCTTCAATCAAATATTGAAGAAGGATTTGGAGTCATTAGAACTGCCTTTCAGTTCGACTCTAGTGCAGTACATTGATGATTGGTTGATTGCGTCCAGAACAAAAGACGACTGCAGGTATGACACAATTGCCTTACTGAACCATTTGGGAAAGAATGGACATAAAGTGTCCCCAAAGAAGCTGCAATACTGTCAGAAGGAGGTGAAGTATTTAGGTCATTTGATTGAAAAGGGCTCCAGGAGCATATCCAAAGAAAGGGCGACAGCCATACTGCAGATGAATCCCCCGACAACTAAGAGAGATGTCAGGATGTTTTGGGGAATGGTGGGCTACTGTCGTCAGTGGATTCCCAACTTCTCAATCATCTCTAAACCATTGGTGAAGTTGACAGGCAAGGAAGTGCAGGATGACCCGGGTACCATAATCATGTCCGAGAAAGAGATGGAGGCATTCATGGAATTGAGGGAAAGCATGTGCGGGGCACCAGCTTTAGGTATGCCTGATTACACAAAGCCTTTTCTACTGTTTTGTCATGAACGTGATGCTTGTTCTTTGTCTGTCTTAACACAGGTCCATGGAGGTGAAAACCGCCCAGCAGCATATTTTTCAGCTACTTTGGACCCAGTCGCAGCAGCCTTACCAGGTTGCTTGCGCGCAGTTGCAGCAGTTGGTCAGAGCCTCACACAGTGTAAAGGCATAGTGATGGGACATCCCTTAACAGTAATGGTTCCACATTCAGTTGAAATTTTGTTAACCCGAACCGAGACTCAGCACATGACAAATGCTAGGCTGACGAGATATGAGACCATTATACTGGGGTCTCCGAATGTTTCTCTCAAGAGATGTACTGTATTGAACCCAGCAACTTTACTTCCTGTTTAAAATGCTGAGATTAATAATGCTGAGGAAGTAAAACATGATTGTGTTGAGGGAACAGAACTATGCACCAAACCCAGGCCTGACATTAAAGATACCCAGTTAGAAGAAAATGATTACATTATGTTTGTTGATGGTTCATGCTTGAGAGACTCAGTCGGAATACTGAGAGCTGGTTATGCCGTGTGTACGATCACCGGTATTTTAGAAGCTTCCTGGCTCGAAAGAGTGTACTCTGCACAAGTGGCTGAATTAATTGCTCTTACCAAAGCATGCCACGCAGCTGAAAACCTGAAAGTCACTATCTATACTGACAGCAGATACGGATTTGGAATTGTACATGATTTCGGCCAGCTGTGGTCACAGAGGGGTTTCATGACCTCTTCTGGTTCACCAGTGAAAAATAGCGAAAAGATTAAGGATTTGTTGCATGCGATTCAGTTACCTCTTGAAATTTCCCTGGTGAAATGCAATGCTCATGTTAAATCACAAGACTTTGTGTCAATGGGAAACGGCTATGCAGATCAAATCGCAAGGTTTTGCGCATTGAACTGTATATCGTTTAAGGATCAGTGGGAATTATTACCTGAAACTGAAAATAAAACTTGCTTGAACTTTGCATTACGGGTGGTTGATATATTAGATGAGCTAAGATTACTGCAGGGCCGTGCTAGCAGAGAGGATAAACGCTCCTGGCAGAGAATGCAATTTGTACAAAGGTCTGACGACTTGTGGGTCTCAGAGGAGGGGGAAATGGTTTTGCCAGTTGTTTGTCACAGTTTGCAAGGTTTTACCATGGTCAGGCACATCTTGGGAGAGACGCAATGATCAGATTATTCAAAATTGATTGGATCAATCTGAAATTCAGACAAGCCACAGAGGTCATCTGTCACAGGTGCATCATCTGTCAGCAGATGAATGCAGGAAAAGGGACTGTGGTGACTTTGAGAAACATAGGGAGAGCTGGAGGTCCGTTTAGCAAGATGCAGATGGATTTCATTGAGATGCCTGTGCGTGGAGGCTTGAGGTACGTGTTGGTGATTGTGTGTGTTTTTAGTCACTGGATTGAAGCCTACCCTACATGTAGAAAGGACAGTCTCACAGTAGCAAAGCTGTTGCTTAGGGAGTTAATACCACAGTTCGGATTTCCGGTCTCTTTAGAATCAGATAGGGGCAGACACTTCGACAATGAGGTGATTAAGCTCTTGTGTGCTGCATTGGACATTGAGCAGAAGCTGCATTGTAGCTACCGCCCTGAAACATCAGGACTAGTGGAACAGATGAGTGGTACCATGAATTTGATAAATGGCAAAAATGTGCGCAGCTACCAATATGAAGTGGCCAGATGCATTGCCCTTAGTGCTGATGTCAATGAGAAACACACCTCATGAGAAGACAGGACTATCCCCTCATGAAATTTTGATCGGCCGAGCTTTGAGATTGCCCGCAGTGCCTGCAAATGCTCTTGTGAATATCACGGATGATGTGGTGTTGGACTACTGCAAGGGTCTGGCTGATGTGGTCCGCTCTTTTTCTCACCAGGTGGAAGCTAACACATTGCCACCGATCAGTGATCCAGGTCACTCCTTGAAAGCCGGTGACTGGGTTGTTGTCAAGAAGCTCGTGAGGAAGTCGCGTTTGGAGCCGCATTGGAAGGGGCCATATCAAGTAATACTGATGACAACCACTGCTGTGAAATGTGCAGGCGTTCTAAACTGGATACAGGCCAGTCACACAAAGAAGGTGACGTGTCCAACTGATGAGGAACTTGAAGTGTCCAAAACAACAACTGCAGAGAAGGAAGTCTCAGGGCAGGAGAGTACTCAAAGGGGAACTGAGACTGAAGGAGAGCCCACTGAGGACGGCTTAGTCCCTCAAACAGTAAACGAGTTCGAGAGAGGTGACAGTGAGCCTATCTCAGCAGAGGCAGCAGGAGAACCGAGACAAGGAGAGGTTCTCCCAGAATTAGACGGATACAGGTTTGAACTTGAGCCCGTAACAGACCCTGAAGACGAGGGGGAAGAAGCAGAAGGACGTCAATGTGCATCGACTCCTCCTGAGCCACTTGCAGGCCCGTCAAGAGAAAACACCATAGCACAAGAGGAGGGTGCTGTTCAACGTCCTGAAAGGCTAAGCAGAAAGAAAACGCATAAAGGTGATAACTGGCCAAAGAAACAAGCTGCAGGAGAGAAAGTCGTCCCTTGTGATACAATAGAGGAAGAAGTTGACACAACTAGAAAAGAAGATCTCAGTGAAGGAGAATTACAGAGTGAACGCAGTCTGAAAAGAAAAAGAGTCACAAATAGAAGGTACGCAGGTCCTGAATGGGCATATGCAACGACAGCTGAATGGCAACAAGAATTCTTGGCGTTCTGTTTTGATCGAGAGGTACCAGGTCAATACTACGGCACTTGAATTCAACCTGAGAAAGAGACTGTGCTAAATTTAAAATTTAAAATTAAAGGCTGAAAAGCTGAGAAAAGAGACTGAAAAATTACCGGATGTGACACTGATAACCTGAATTGACTCTGAAAACCGATTATGACAAGCTGTTAACCTGATTTGACAAAAGGGTCCTGGGGTGAGTGAAACGCTGTAAATACTTGCAGAGAGAAAGAGAGACTTTGCATTCGAAAAAAAAAAAAAGAAAGAAAAAAAAAAGGAGCTTTTTATATCGTCCTCAAGTTGCTTGTTTTAAGTTATTCCGCTATCTGATTCTTTACAGATCATGGCTTACACTAGAGGTAGTAGCAACAAGGGTAGGGTGTGTGGTTGGTTAAGTGCTATTTTAGGTATTGTGTGTGCAATAATAATTATAGATGTGTTGTGGGAATGCCTGCCATGGTTGGATAAGAAAGGGACTAACAATGCTTCAAAATCTGAGACTGCTACACTAACACCGTGGGAAAAGTTTGAGTAGGATGCAAAATACTTCCATGAGGGAACTAATCCAAAAGGGGAAGTCTCTACTAATGTTTTCTATCGCTTACTGAATGAGTATGTTGACACAATGGATGCAAAGAATTGTTATGTGTGTACAAAGATTCCTTCATCAGTACAGGAAGGGGTCACCTATCATAGTCTGCCTTTAACATATGGGATAAGCTGTAGTTTGCTGCTAACAAGATTCTATGATCAGGAACATGTGCAATATTTTTACTCAAACTTAGATGTAGTTTTTTCTTTTGTGCCTGTGATTGAGTTTTTAAATAAATTAGCTAAAGAGCATGGCATAAAATTAGTTAGGGGATTCTTTGAGCCAACATCAACATTTGGGACAGCTTATGCGCACCGCAATAATTTAACCTGCTTACTAACACCTGTAGAAAAGAGCTTCTTAGATCACACTGATAACAGACGCAAAGCACTGAAAGAAAGGTTAGAGAAGGGGTTAGAAAAGCGCACATATGCAAATGATTATGCTTACACCGCAATAAAGACGCAGGGCAAATTAGCTATAGATGCATTACATGTAGGTAGGCTTTGTATATTTAGGCCAACATCTGAGCATGACACTTTATTTGTAGGAACGAGTGAATGCAGGCATGTGTTTTTGTTTCAGAGTAAGTGGACATTTATGTTAAATGGACAGGATCCAGCGATCCCTGGGATCTATTATATATGTGGACTTAATGCTTATTACCGTCTTCCAAAGGGATGGTATGGGACATGTTATTTGGGAATAGTTTTCCCAAAGATTTACCAGATTGATGACTTAAAGCAAATTCCTAAAATGTCTGAATTACAACATACTAGACAAAAGAGAGAGACAGCGGCTGCTGTCGTTGGTGACATATTTGGTGCCATAATTCCTTCAGTAGGGGTTATCTTAAACTCCATAAAGATTCAAAAGTTGTATACTATTGTGGATAACATGCTGAAAAACTTCACAGGGGCTATACTCCTGATGGATACTGAACTTGCTGCAGAAAGAGCTATTACTCTTCAAAACCAGGTTTCTTTAGACATTCTTTTAGCGAAGAGCGGCGGAGTGTGCAAGATGCTTAATGAGCGCCATTGTTGTGCGTTCATACCTGACAATAGTAAAAAGATTAGATGTATGCTTACTAACCTAACTAGAGATAGTGCAGATTTGAAGGAGCTGAAGGAACCTGGAGTTTGGGAAAAAGTTGGGAAAGGAATTGCCAGAGTAGGGAATTGGTTTAGTAATATTTGGAACGGGTACTTGCGAAAATATTAGGGGGGTCTATTGATTGTCCTGATTTGTTTATTGGTTTATGGGGAGCATGCAAAATTAATGAAAGAATTAAGAAAAATTTGACAAAACGAAGTAAAAGAAATGAAGAAAATGAAAGGGAGAAAATGTTCAATGAAATTTGGGAAAGTTCACACAAAGGGCAAGATGTTGAAATGCACATCATGCGCAAAGTGAAAGGTTGAAAGTGAAAGGTTGAAAGGGAAAGGTTTGTGTGATGACAAGTGTCATCAGAGGAGGGACTGAGAGAGCTTAGCTTATATAATCTATAGTAACATGAAATGTTTATGAACTAATGTGTAATAATGCCGTATAGAAAATTTATTAATATGTTTTACTAAAACGTGCGTTTGAAATGTGCCCACGGGGAGTGGCCGCCAAAATATACGGGGACTAATGAAACTGACTAATAATGGTGAAATGTTTTATTAAAATGTGATTTTGCACTAATGTTGAAAGGTTAGATGTTAGACTTCTGCTAATAAATCAGTAGGCCTTGGTTAGCATGAGTCGATGCCTAGCTGCCTGACTCTCATATTAAATGTATTTTTCTAACGTGCAGTGTGCTGACTTGCTAAAGGACATGAACTCTTGTTTTTTCCCAAAAGCTAGAAGCTGAATGTAACTGTAGTAGATCCGTTCTCGTGAAATTCATCCTGCCTGTAGAAACATTTTAGCTGAATGCAACAGTGTAGATTAATGTTAGGTACAAGGTCGCCTAAACCGGTACAGACAATGGAGCCACTGACCAAAGATGCGCAAAGGACCACAAGACTATGAAATCATACCGGACATTCCATCCGCTAAAGACGTCAATCATAAGGACCAATAAAATACGTGAGAACTGTTATAGGATGACAAATTCGATGAGCTAATTTAATTGGTTAAAGATAGTGGGGTGCAACCCCTTGTCCAATCAGATTTTGGGGGAATGTACAGCGAAAAAGGAAGAAAACCCCTTGACACACGGAAATGAGTTAGTTAGTTAGTTAGTTAGTTAGTTAGGGAGATGCTGATGCGATTTGCTATGATCCAGAGACTTTGTCACTTTGCCTAGTGACTTGCTGATTTTTTACTTAGAATCATTCTTGTCCTTAGATTGCCCGTTTACACTTTACCTCCTTATGAGGGAAGTGCCCCTTTGCCCTTTGCCGGAGCTGAATCTCTTTTGATGGCGAATCAACTGATGTCCTGAAGACAAAGACAGAACCTGAGTGCTGTCCAAACTTTGGGGTAACTATATGACAATGAAATTGTGATTGTCTGTTTGCTTTTCCTTTCTAGGTACCAACTGCTTCTCTTTTGACAGAGACCATAGTTAGATGTTTTCCAAATTGGCGTTACTAAATTGTTTTGCATGAAGCCCAACATGCCAATGCTAATTCGAGGTTAGGTGAGGGGTTCACTAAACAGACACAAATAGACAAATGACTGAATCTATGCTTTGTTGAATGATGCGCTAATGTTACTCTGCTGGGGATAACCTATGTTTACGCTGTGTTATCTTCTAATATTTGTGATTCTTGCTTTGATTAAATCTTATCAGAGTTGCCATATTGTGACTATGCTAATAAGTTTCTTGGTTTTGAGATTAATAAACTTGATGGTAGAATTGTAACAAATAGGGAATAAAATTCACTAAACTCATACTAAACTGGTGTGGTTATTCATGACTGCAAGGTCATGGTGGTTTCTGAGTCTTATTAATGTCATTGACTAAGGTGAAGTGTATTGTTATAATAAATATTGATGACGTTATTGACATATTGATTGACATGTTGATTAGCTATTTCGTCCCAAGTTGTCTCCAATCAGGGTCAAAAGATTCATTGGCCTAAAACGAGTCCCAAAGTGAGTAAATTAATCATAAAGGGACGCGTTAGCAGCTGAAATGCACAGAATGTCAGACCCAACAGAAGAGGAAGAAAGAAAAGACATTGATGCAGGATGATTTGTAAGTTAGAGGTGATTTGACTGTTGTTTAGCAAGCACAGGGCTGCTCGAGACTCATTTTCTCAAGTGCTACAGACCAAAATCCCAGATACTGGGAGGTTCAGAGGCCTAAAGGATCTATTGTCAAATGGAGAGGAAGGAACTGACTTGCGAAATGAGAAACACCAGAAGGACATCATGAACCTTATAGTGGATGACCCTGCAAAACAGACATTGGAAACATTATTACTCCCTTCCCTATTACCTTGGATTTACTGGTTTCATTTAAAGTATAATGTGCACTATGCAGATAGCTTATTTAGTACTTTTTTCTCTTTCTTCTTTGTCTTTTTCCTGGGAGCCACAGCCCCCAAATATTGTTATTACTTTCTTTGTCCCTTCTCCCCCTTCATTATTACTGTTGCACTTGGTTCACCCCATCAAAGTTCAGTAAATAAAGTGTTAAAAAATAAATAAATAAAGGAAATATTTTTTTCTGTGTTTGCAAATGTGTGGTCATATGCGAGTGATCGCTCTCACTGTAGTTCTCCATTTTATAAACCTGTGGTGTATAATCCATCTGCACTCAGTATTGGTTTGATCACTTTCTACAGTAAGGAGCACACAGACACATCCTTTTCTACTTGATCTTAAAGTCACTAACAGCTCACAGTAAAAAAAGGGGCCTAAAAAATGTCCACATTTCAGAGTGAGCCTTAAGTGCATTTGAACCACAGCTTAAGTGCTGATTAAGTTACACAGTATTTTATTTTTTCAATAAATCAGTTACCTATATTATTTGGCACTCTGACTACACACAGAGGTCTAAATGTAACCTATGTGCATAACAAAAATAGTTAAAACAGGAAGAAAGAGACTTTTTATTCCTGTAATTTAAAGCGACTTGCTTGTCTGATGGCAAACAGTCTAGTCCAGGAAGCCATCATGAATATGTGAAAGCAAAGCGGTGTACAATGTCATGTAAAAGCTTCACCAGAAATGCTTTTCAGTATTTTAAACACTAGCATACCAGAAAACCCAGGATCCACCAGACCTTTAAGGAAAATACCATCTTGTGTCCAGTGCTTGCAAAAAGCACACATCAGAAAGACTTCAGTAAAAAAAAAAATAATAAAAAAAAAATCACCCTTCCATCAAAGGACTTGCTTCTAAAAACTAAGAAACAAGTGTGCAATGTCATTCCAAGTCCGGATTTTCAACCTTTCCTGGAAAAAGATAAACTGAGGCTTATTCCTTTAGCAAAGGGTGTTGCTGTATTGGGATTTATACAGATTTTTCCATATCCCACGACAATCCTAAAGTGCTCTGACTGTGTTATTTATATAGCGCTTCATACTCCTGGTAAGGTTGCGAAGCATACTGATTTACTTTAGTGTTCTCTGTAACTTTAGAAGTTCATTGTTGTTTGTAGATTGGCCCAATGAATATGTTTTGATATTTGTGAAGTTTGAAACAATATGGCGGCAGCACAGAGTGCCCAATGTTGCTGCACATAAGCATGGAGTGTAAGGGAGAGTGTGAGGACGGATGCAGTCAAGCATGCAGGTGCTTTCCAACTTTAGGCTGGCACTTTCAAATTTAGAGCCCACCTTTTATGGATATTATTTAGGACAAACAGGGTTTTAAAGAATATTAAGTAGCATCAAATGAGCAATTTTATTGGAGGCATTGTAAGCCAGCACAGAAATGCTATATGGAGTTCACTCAGGGAAATAAAGGATTCACAAAATTGATTGTGCTGATAAGCCATCACGAAATATGGAGTAAACCCAAGAACGACAAAGGTCCAACTCATTGTACATACAAATTAACCATTAAGCAAGTCATATATAAAGTCTACCCACAAACAACAGGTGCAGTTGTATACTTGCAGCACTACCACAGGCTTCGTGGGTTTACTAGGCAGATTACCATAAGATATACATACATACTACTAGAGAGTAAACCCAAGTGTGATTTTCATTCTGCTCATGTAGTCCACCAAAATTCCTATTTTTTGTGTTATGTGAAATGTGTGAACTTTCCTGTTTTCACATAAACCACAATTCTGCATGATTTTTGCTCATGGAAGATTGATGGCCCCAAAATAAATCACCCAAAGTTAATATCTGGTTGATTAATGTCCCTGATAGACTCAAGTGGAATCATGGAGCTGAGCAACGGTAGAAATGTTAGCTGGTTATACGTCTTTGTCAATATATAGCTCTTAATCTAGTGATAATGGTTGCCAGTAAAGTTAACATCACTGTAGCACGTACTGTGATATTTACTAGGCCTGTGAGTAATTTTAATAACACTGGAGTTCTTGAAGTAATTTTAGTAATTCTGTGTTACTCTTTGATGCAGAATCACCAAAAATTACTCATTTACGACCGCATCAGTAACTTGGGGAAGAAAATCCTACCCCAGGAGTACATTCAGCAAGCACGAGTGGCAGTTCGCGCTGCTGTTTGTGTTTTGTTGCATTTTTCACTATTTTCTTAGCTCAAAATGCATCATTGAATCCATTTTGGATCCAATAGTAATATTGCTGTAAGTTTATTTGAACAAAAAACGATCACGTAGGTGTACATGGTATCTCAGTGCAGTGCACCACCTTTCTTTAATTGCAGATAGGATCAAACATCAATAGTGAAGTATTCTTGGATTGAAAACTGAGCCAAATTGCTTTTAGCAATGTTTATAAAGCCACTAACAATTTTCAGAGATAAAAATTCAAAATTCAGTAAATTCATGTAAATAAAATTTAACTTTAATACATTGAGAAAATGTTAATTTGCGCACAAATATTTAGATAAATACAGGATTATGCAGCTTTGCCTTTTGAATGTCTGCTGCTACCATGTGTTTCTGTTGAGCAATGTGGGTTTAAATGCAAAGTGTGTTTAAGACTGCAGTACAGCCTCCTATCTACAGGGGCAGAGCTGAGCAAAAGTATAAACACACTTGATGAAACACAGGTCCCCACAATGCAATTGTTTCAAAAAGTTGTAAAAATTGACACATATGTTCCTGAAGTCATTTTATATCATTTAGAAGACATTGCCTTGTGGGGACTTGAGTCCAGGTCCCCACAGTGCAACCACGTCCCCACAGCATGAGTGTGTTATCACACCCAAGTCCCCACAAGGATAGTAACACAAACTGTTAGACGTTTCATCCTTGGCGTGGTCTCCCTTAACTTTTTGCCTCTGTTCCCCAGGTTGCTGATGTGCTGGACACTGATTTTACTGTTTTTGTGACTCCTGGCACTTTACCACTGCTAACCAGTGCTAAAGTGCAAGTGTTCCTTTACAAAATGTGTATGTAATTGGTTTATCCATGATTGGCATATTTGGTTTACTGGTAAGTCCCTAGTAAAGTGCACTAGAGGTGCCAGAGCCTGTAAACCAAATGCTACTAGTGGGCCTGCAGCACTGGTTGTGCCACTCACATAAGTAGCTCTGTAATCATGTCTTAGACCTGCCATTGCAGTGTCTGTGTGTGCAGTTTTAACTGTAAATTCGACTTGGCAAGTGTACCCACTTGCCAGGCCTAAACCTTCCCTTTTCTTACATGTCAGACACCCCTAAGGTAGGCCCTAGGTAGCCCCAAGGGCAGGGTGCAGTGTATGGTTAAGGTAGGACATATAGTAATGTGGTTTATATGTCATGACAGTGAAATATTGCTAAATCCGTTTTTCACTGTTGCAAGGCCTGTCCCTCTCATAGGTTAACATGGGGGCTACCTTTAAATCTGATTAAAGTGTAGATTCCCTTTGGGAGTGGATGGACATGTGGAGTTTGGGGTCTCTGAGCTCACAATTTAAAAATACATCTTTTAGTAAAGTTGATTTTAAGATTGTGTGTTTGAAAATGCCACTTTTAGAAAGAGAGCATTTTCTTGCTTGTACCATTTGTGTGACTCTGCCTGTTTGTGGATTGCCTGTCTGGTTCAGTTTGACAGTTGGGCTGGTTGCACCTCACACTTGACAGTGACACAAAAGGAGCTGGGGTGTAGCCTGCATATCCTGATGAGCCATCTGTGCTAGGAGGGAGGAGAGGGGTGATCACTCACACCTGAAGGGCTGTGCCTGCCCTCACTCAATGCAGTCTCCAACCCCCTGGTGAGTGTCTGGGGCCTGGCCTGGGCAAGGCAGCATTTCACATTCCAAAGAGACTTTACTTTGAAGTAGGCCTACTTCATAGGGGAAATTGGGTATAAGAAGGGCACCCAAAACCACAGACTTGAAGAAACCCTTCTGGAAACAAGAGGAATATCTGCCTGGAGAAGAGCTGAAGAGCTGCCTTGTCTGTGACTGTGCTTTGTGGAGCTATCCTGCAGTTGCTGCTTCTGCCAGAGTAAGAGGGCAAAGACTGGACTTTTTGTGCCTTACATCTTGAGAAGAAATCTCCAAGGGCTTGATGTAGAGCTTGCCTCCTGTTGTTTGAAGTCTCAGGGACAGCAAAGACTTCTCTCTGCCAGCACCTGGAGTCTCTGGAGAGACTCCTACTCTGCCCTGTGGTGCCCATACAGTTCCTGGGACCCTGAAAGGAGAAGCAGGCAGCCTAAAGACAAGTGAATCCACGCACAGAGCGCTGTGCGGGGAAAAGATCGACGCAACTCTGATCTGCGGCTGAAGAAATGACGCGCCGCCGGCTCCGCAGCTGAGAAGCGTCGCTCGCAGGAAACGCGACCGAAGAATCGACGCACAGAGCAGGAGAAACGACGTGCAGCATCGCTGACGGAGGATGGGAGATCACAGCCCGCGCTGCTGGGTTTTCGGATCATCGTGCGGCTGGATTTCCGACTCAAGTACCGCGTGGAAAAATACGGCCTGCCCGGACCCGAGAGTGCTGACCGGATCGACGCACTGCTCTCCTGCGGAGAGAAGAATCAACGCGCCCGACCCGGTGAAAGGAGAAACGACGCACGGTGCCGCTCATAAGTGGAATCACCGCCTCGCAAGCCCTTTTTGAAGCGCACTCGCCCGTGCGGGGTTATTTTTAACACGCACCAGGTACATTTTCACGCTAGCAGTGCTAGTGTGTGTTTAGAACTACTTAAAGACTCTTTTTGCATTTTTATGATAACTTGACTTGTGATAACTTGACTTGTGTATTGTGGATTTTTGTCGTTTTTGGTCTTGTTTTGTTTAGATAAAATTTCCTATTTTTCTAAACCTCTGTTGTGTCATTTTGTAGTGTTTTGATTAAGTTACTGTGTGTGTTGGTACAAATACTTTACACCTAGCACTCTGAAGTTAAGCCTACTGCTCTGCCAAGCGACCAAGGGATTAAGAAGGGGTTAACTGAGGTTGATTCTCTTTTACCCTGACTAGAGTGAGGGTCCTTGCTTGAACATGGGGTAACCTGACTGTCAACCAAAGACCCCATTTCTAACACCCACACACACACACACACACGATCCCACATACAAAGATAAATGCTCAGAGAGTCTCTCAGACAAATTCACTCTCACCCACATGCACGAACACAATATACATTTAAAGGCATTTTATTATTCTTACCTTAAAGGCCAGTGAAGGTCCTTTCCAAATTTGACCTCCACTTTTTACTACACTAATAGTGAATAATAGGCTATTATTCTCTATTAGTGTAAAATAATGGGCAGAAAACGAGCTTGGAGTCAGATGTGGGAAATGGGAGATACCCCTGCCCTCTTGGCACTGATTTTGCCACCTCTGAGGCCAGGGGTCGCAAAGGCAGTGCCAGGGGTCGCAAGGGGCAAGCTAGGGGTCGCAGCTGTGACCCCTGGCGACCCCTAGGTGACTTCCATGAGTTTGATGCCAATAAAATTGTACTGTATCCTGGAATCTCATAGCCATACACACAGGAAAACTGTACCATATGTGCTTGTTCCCATGTAAATATTGGATCTCAGATACAAAGCAAGAAATTGAATTTGAACCATGTGGCTACCTGGTAGACGGCCCCAAATAAGGGGATCAGCCAGTTTGAGAGTGAGAGAAAGCAAAGTTCCCAAACCTAGGACGGTTTCCCTGCTCAGCACACACAAGTATCACTTACACACCAGGAGGAAAATAGCTTAAGGCTAACTGTTAAACCACTGTGTGTTTACTTCCTTATTGATACTGCTCCGCTTCTTCTCCAGGCTCTTAAAGGTCAGAGCGAGAGAGGCCGATTGTTCCCCAGCCACCAAATTTAGCTCCAAAGAGGAAGTGGAGCACGGTAAAAAAACACTGCTTTTCAATTATTCAAACATGCTATGCTCTTTCATCTTTTTCGGAACGGTTATGCATTCATCCATACTGAGTCAACGCTAAAGCACTTAATGTGATCCGGGTAAGTGTATAGCCAGCCTTTAATGACCCTGTATGCCAGAAGCAATTCTCAATATCACAATGGAATTCTCCATGAAGTAATAAACTCCACACCAGTAGAAACCAGGCTCCCTAATGAACAAAACTTCAGGAGCAACAGTAAACTTGCTTGTTATTGAAACCAGATTCGTGTACTACACTTTTATCTTGTAAGTTAGATTACTTCAGGAGAAGTAATACAGTTAAACACTTGCACTGAACTATCTCCGAGAAGCCAAGCATATTTTAGTTGTGGATCGGTTTAATGCAGGAACAGTGGGCATGTTACTGCATGAATCAGCCTACTTCAGCAGCAGCTGGACTTTACTGTTCAAAAAACAAGACAACTACTTCCAGACAAATAAGCAAGCTGCTGCAAGAATCTGTCTACTTCATCAGCAGTTAGCGTGCCCTCCTACGCGGATCAGTATTCTTCAGGACAAACAGGCAAGCCGCTGCACAAACAGAGCTACCTCATTGTAGGGCCCGAGTGCACGCACTGTCTCAATGACTAACAGTGTCATAGAACAGAAGAGTCCCAACAGCAGCAAAATTAGAGTCCACGAAAAGGCATCAAATTTGGGGTGACTATGCGGAAAAAGTGGATTTGTTACAGGGTGGCTCTCCCTAATGGTCGGCACAGCAGTGGACCTTCAATGCTGCACATCTCTGGTGCATCAGATAATGGTTTTGAGCCTTGGGAATCCTGGGCCTTGGTGCCAGTGGTAATGCAGTAAGTGGGCCATCACTTGTTTAGGAGCTAGAAGCATTGCTTCCCTGGAGTCGAGATGAAGAGATGGACATCATTTGATCCCCTGGACGCCCCCATCTTGGAATATAAATTTGCCTGAACAGCTAGACCATCCTCCCTGAACAGTACAACACATCAAGAGGAAACTCTTTAGTTTTAATTATAGCCTACCTGAAAGCAACCAAGAAGACAGGGAACTCCACCAGACACTAAGGTGATGGCCTAGAACAGTAGAGAAGGGGAAATAATTCTGCTGGACCCTTAATGAGAGTACTGTGTTCCAAACACCTGGTCTATAGATGAACCGAACAGGTCTGGCTGGGTTTTCTTGGTTTCAGGTAATGGATAAAAGGTGTGCCTGATCATACCATGCCATGTTCCTTGGTATGAATGTCTGCACCTACACTAAACGTACGCCATGTAAGAGGGATTTACCAGGAGAAGGAGGAATGGAACTGAGACACACACACAAAATACAACAGGTCTTCTCCACAACATTACTGATACACAGGTAGCAGGACTGGTTAGTTGGGTATCATCGAGTTTTGAGTCTCATCTCCTTCTATAAGGTAACGTGGTTATCATAAGTAAATATGCACACACCTGAGACTATAATCACAAATATAAAAGGTCCCCTGGTAATCAAACTTACTGGCTTCCATTCGACAGCCCTGGTACACCTAGGTCCATCATCAAAAAGGATTTTGAGGGAAGACGGGTGTGAGCAACTTCAACCAATGAGAGCCTTTAACGAACAGGTAACGAAGGAAGAGCTGAAATGTAAATGGATGCATGGAAACAAACATTACACTCTGGAAATACCCAAATGGAACCAACAAAGAAAAAACACAAAAAAGTTGTGGGACAAAAGGCTGATGAGTGAATACTAACACAAGCAGTCAAGCTGCTGAACAGTAAGTGTTGACAGGCATCGACACCCATCATGAATGATCCTTAAATCCTACTCTGTGTATGTTGAACTGAAAGTCCCCCCTCGACCTGAGTGCTGTATCATTTGCCAAACTGCATTCTGGTGCACTAGTAGCCATAATTCGGTTTGCCTATGATGTTGCCCTGTATAATCATACCTGAACTGCCACTTGGAGATAGATTTCTTCATTCTATCAAAGGGGCCAACTACCTGCCTGAACACTGTCATCCTTCAGTTTTTGGCTTGCTTGTTGGTTGAGGAGCAATTTCTTGTTTTGCTTATCTTGCTTGTTAATTTTCAGTCCATATATATATATATATATATATATATATATATATATCTATATCGTGTTTACCCAGGGAACCTGCTCCCCACTTCACAATGTATTCTTTGAGCATCATTCATATATATATATATGTCCAGTTGAAGGCTGTTGCCGAAACGCGTCGACATTTTGGCCGGAACAGTGTGTGTTTGTTGTTCATCTTGGGCACTTAATGGATTTTCATTTCATATTTTTTGGAAGTGCCACCTATTTAATTTTGTTTATTGTATGAACTTTTCTAATAAATGAAGCCGATGATTCTTCACATGAACGATTTTTGGTGACTGTTCTCATTCTCTACTTTCCACGAGCTTCTGGATACTGTGCAGCCTTTTGGTGCTTAAATCGAGTTGCACCGTTCTTTGAAAATTATTATATATATATATATATATATATATATATAAATATATTCACTGAAAAAACCAATAGTTAGGTTCTGTATTTATTCGCACAAAACCTTCGAAATTCAGCAGTTATAGTTAGAGTTTGTTCAAATAACTTTAACTCACGCCCTAAGGTAACTATAACTTGCACCCTCGCCATGCACAGTTTTCTGATCAATAATTGTATTGCAAATGTTGCAGTCATAATATGAAAGATGCCGTAGAAGGTGTCATCAGTGATATAAAATGTGGAGTAATTAGCTGCGTATGGTGAAGGCGATAGCTTTAGTTACCTTAGGACGAAAGTTATAGTTATTAGAAATAATTCTAACTATAACTGCTAAATTTGCGTGGCTGGATTTGGCGACAGGGCCTAGCCTATGGCCACAGCTGGTGACCAACCCTCCTGCATGCACTCAAACCCAAACTGCGCATGGCTGCGCACTGCCGAAGGCCGTGCGCAGCATGAGTTTGGATACAGTGGGTGGTTTTTTTCTTACATTTTTCTCTGGATTCGTGAATCCTCAAGTGGATTCGCAAATCCGGGATCCGTGGATCCATTCATGGATCCGCAAATCAGACAAAAAAAATTAATTGGGCAATATTTGCCCATGAGGGTTCCCTGAGGGACCCCTCTATGTGTCCTATGGGGTCAGCATACCTGTATCCTGACCCGTTATGTGTTTTTGTTCTCCCCTCTTTTCCCACCCCGAGCTGCTGCAACAGATGAAATGGCTGCTGCCTCTTTAATGTCAGGTTGTGGTCAGCCAATCAGATTCTTCTTGTGGCACGTGGATCTGTGAATTGATCCGCGGTGGATCCGCTGTACATCAGAGTCCCTATATAGCTATATTTTTGGGCCTTGAATTACTCTGAAACTATTAAATGGGTTTACACCAAATCATAAAAAGCGTGATCTGCGCAAAAGAATCTACCTTCGTGTCAGTTTTGGTGTAATTTCTTTCAGTGGTTCTGGCTGTAGATGTGTCTAAGGGTCCTATGGAGAAATGAATGGGCAAAACATGTTTTGGGACCCTACTTTTTCTCAGCCCCCCGCTTGACAGATCACCCCAATCAATTAACACTCTCAGGTCTTTTGCAGGTCTTTTACAGGCTATATAAAAACACCAATGAATGATTTCCTTGTTAACAACTCAGTTGTATATGCATACAACATGAAGAATGTTTGCAGCTGAGATGCAGCCCTCATTCTACATGCACTGTACATGTGAAACCCCCCACTGATTTGCCTGAGCGAAGGGTGGTAAAAAATGAATCCTTGTTCGGGTGAAGCCCTTCCAGACCACTTCTTCCTCTGCAGATTGGCAAAAAAGGCAGACACCTGAGAAGGATAAGTGCAAGCTGATAATCATAACAGGCAGGTGGTGACTAATAGCGTATTTGTGTGTGTGTGAATGTACCTATGTTTGAATGGATGTGCATATAAATTGATGTGGGTGTGTATATTTGGCAAAGCGCAAGAAGGTTAGGTGGGAGGGTGTTGGTGGGAAGGGGTTCGCTCTGACCAAATGTGGCTCATGCTTGGAATGTTGTGATCATTATTGGTAATATTGAGGGTTACTAATGACATATTTGTGAGCGTCCCTGAATGTATTAGGATATTCCATGTCATACTGTGGGCATCCCTGTTAAAAATCTTGCCAACCCATGCACTCTAGTTGCAAATCCTTGTCAAATTATGTTTATTCCTGACAATATTATGGGCATCTCTGGCATAACTGTAGACAATCATGGCCCTATGATGACCATTATTCCCTCATTTCTGGCTAACCCTGGAGTAACAGCTGCTCGTTCTTGATATATTGTGGTCATTCTTGAGCTTTGACATCTGTTACAGTACCATGGTGATAATAATGGTCAGGAAAGGCAGAATCTGTCCATGTGTGAAAGTATCAGGGACTAAAATGGTGGATGCCAGCAGCTAACTTCTTGGCTGGAAACCTGCCTCATGGGGAAACAGGGAAGAAATGGTGAGCACGGGAGAAACTCTGACCTTGGTTGAATACTCCATGAGGCCCTCTGGCAAAACACAATCTAGATAGCAAAATAAGGTACCTTTCAATAGGGCTTGACATTTATATCATAATTAAGTAATCAAAGAAAACAGGCATAAATATCAGCAGCTGTACGGATCTGTACCTACTGCTGCAGGTTAGAGGAGGGCTTTTCCTCTACCTTTCAATGTAGTTGAAGTCACCTTATGCCACGAGGTACTTGGACTCATAAAAATGAGCTCCGTCGGTCTTCAATGTTGTAGTGAATACCTAGCCCACCCATGACAGAAATAAATATACATATATTGCTTGTGAAAATGACAAACTGATGAAGGAGGGCCAAAATGAAAATATTGTATTTAATTGTGGAATGCCTTTATTTTCTTAAGCTGTTAAATAAATGCTTCAAACAAAATGGCATTTATGAAATGTCCTTAAAACGTACATGTAAGTGATAATGTATGCTGAGCTAAGGATAATTATTGCTGATATGTTTTGCTTTGTTCCATAGGCCATTTCCTGCTATGGATGCCATCTCATGACTTAAGTAGATACAGTTTATCATCTATAATGATACATCGTCAATGAAAGTAATGAAGACTGAACATATGTGCATTTGTTTGTAGACTGTCACGATGTACCTGAGCAGTAGCACTGACTAATGATACTCTTTGATGTATCTAGCTTAGTTGTCTGTGGCCTGTGATCGTGAAATATGTGTAACCTTTGATCTGTTCAACCTGTCCCTTTCAGATAGTCCCATCCATAATATATGACAGAGTTAAGAAATACAAAATTGAAAAACATTTTACATGCAACAACAAATTGCCCACACCCAGTACCCAGTGAAAGCAGTCTTCACGTTCGTTCATAAACAAGTACACTGCAGAACTCAAGAATAACATGATCACACTGACGAAGGAGAAGTGCAATGGATTCCTACTTTTCTTGGATGTAAAACGCACGAAAATCAGAAAGAACCTCACCACTTGCAGCCAACCATGATAGAAAACTGTCCAAAAACCCTTTTATTAGTGGATTCCTTCTCAAAATTACAATTGCGGGAGCACACTAAAATAATAAAACTACAGCGTCCAGCTTGCTCTTTCAGGATGCAAAACTAGAAAATAAAATAAAATCTAACTTCCATCTAGCACATCAGTGGCTTAAAATAACAAATGTCTCATTGAAACGAGGAACTTCTCCAAGACATCTGAAGACTGGACCAGTCACACCATTCCTATAAAAGAATATCGCTGATCCGGGAATCCTGGATACATACAAAGCATCAACTAACCTGCCTTCATTAGGAAAAACTATTGTTAAATGCATAGCTATATAGCTCAACAAATACCTAAATGACAACTTACTGCTCTCTCAGTCTCAATCAGGATTCAGCATAGAAACTATGGAAATCTGACATTCATCGAGGTCTAGATGAAGGGAAATATGCCTTCTAGATTTGTTCCATTTATTAACGATGGTTGAAATTGGGTCTCTAGTTGGCAGAGGTATGCACTCTGTCCAAGCAGGGACCACAATCCTAATCAGGGCAAGTAAGATACACAGTAAAAGTTGACTTGTGCTCACCCTAGCTAGCTTGGCACAGACCAATCAGGATAAACTAAAGAGGCAATGTGTAAAGTATTTTATGCACAGTAACACAATGAAAACACCACAAAAGGACTCCACACCAGTTTAGAAAGGTAGCTATCATTTATCTAAGTCAAACAAGACCAAAATGACAAATATTGAACATACACAAGTCAAGGTATGAAAAGATTAAATCAAAATGCAGTGCTTAGAAGATAATAGCTCCAACTGAAACTATCTGGTCGTGCTGGACTGGGGCAAATTCAAAAGTGCAGTCCGACCGTGATGGAGCGCAACCCAGGTGCAGGAGTTATGCAGACTGATTGACAGTACCTTTGTTGTGTCGATGCTTGGTGACGATGCGTTGATCCAGAAGAGGGGATGCGTTGCGCTTGCAGGCAATATATTGTTTACTGATCGGGCAACGTCATTGATGCTTCGATGTCCAGAAGCGATGAGTACTGCTTATGATGCATCAGTCAAGCTGGAGCAGCGTTTTAAGTGAGGGTTGTTCGGTCATGAAGTTGGCAAGCGGTGTTCGGGGCTTCGGTACAGGCAGAGGGAAAGCATTGTTTCTGCAGCTGGTTGCGTCGGTTCCAAGTGATGCACAGGTTTTGATGCATCTGTTCTTGTGTGGCAGAACCAGACTCATCAGGCCTGGATTTGGCACCACTTGGAAGAGCAGGGCTCACAACAGAGGAGTCCTGGTGCTGGTAGCAAGATGCAGGTGAAGTCTTTGATTTCCCTGAGACTTCAGAAACAGGAGGCCATCTCAGTCAGGCCCTTGGAGAAACTTTAGATTGCAGGATGTAGAGAGTTAGATCCAGTCCTCTCACTCCCAGGCAAGAAGCAACAGGCAGCAGGCCAACACAGCAGAGCAAACAGCAAAGTGGGAGACCCTCCTAACAGCACAGCAGTCCTTCTTCCTGGTATAATGTCCACAGTCCAGAAATGTTTGGAGTATATTGTGTCATAGGCCTAGTACATATATGCATAATGGCCTTCGATGTAGGGGTAACTTCAAAATAATTATTTGAAGTGCACAAGGTTCCCTCTCAACCCAGCCCTGGCTCCAGGTGAACAGTAGGGGGTAATGAGCCTTTTTTGTGAGGGCAGGACCTTGCCTATTCAGATGTAAATGTAAACTGACTATCCCTTTCTCTGCCCAGGACAACTATCAGTATGCAGATGTATCTCCTGATACACCCAGCCCTTCCTATTTGTGGCTGCCTGGAGAGAATGCACAAATGTAGCTGTCATCTAAACCCAGACGCGTACTCAGATACAAGCCAAGGCACAGAATGGTTAAAGTAATACAATGCCACATTTCTAAAAGTCTGTCACAAACTTTAGGGTTGGGCCCTTTTAATGTCAGCAAAGCTGGGGCACTATCAAATATCAACCCTAAGAAGAAATTGCAGTACTGACCTTAATTATTAAGAACATATATTTATGGGTGTGAATACCTGATGTAATGAGTGTGATCACCATTATTTGTAGCGTAATACATATTCTGTTCATCTTATTTCTAAACAATATAGTTGTACAAAAGAACAAAAACACAAAACATGACATTCCATTAACATTATTGCTTTTGAATGGGCCAAAGAACATACATAAATGTGTAAATCAATCAGTGACAGAACACACAAATGCAATGAAACACATTAATATGTTCAGGTTCTGGAATTCAACACCCTTGTCTCTGTTTCATTTTAGTTACTTGCCCCTACTGATGGGACAAATCCAGAGGTTGCTGGATGCCCGTCATGCAGAGGAGTTTCACACACACTCCTGAGACCTTACTCTGTGTCTCTTCTATACCTTATACTTCTAGATCGTACATTATCTTGAAGAGTTTTACTTGTTTAGGATAAGCCATTTATTCGTGTTAACACCTTACTTATACTTTGCCCTGAGGAAGTCAATGAGATTAATTTCTCGGAGACGAAACACGTGTTGGCTGTTGGATGTTGTTGTGATGACCACATATGGAATCTTTCTGATGTGATGAACATGTATGAAAACCTCGCACAAGAATAAAGACACTGAACTTTAACTCTGTTTGGATTATATATTGATTCTCCGAAGACCAAGAACCTAACTGCACAGACTCTTATCTTATTTCATATGAGTGCCCCGGCCTTTTGAATCAGTTGCTGGTTTATAATTTGACTAGATTCTGAACAGGGACATCAATTGTTTCATAATGCCATATTCTCTGTATGTCCAAAATGTATTTTTAAGCACTCACTGGCTGAAACACTGCCGACACATTTCGAACCCTTCTATTACTCTCGGGTTCTCCTCAGGACACAGAACTGATGGGCACTACATAAAAAAAAGAAGTCAAAAAGCAACAGTCAGTATGATAAGCAATTGCAAAAGGGTTTGACAGTATCCTGAATCCACCTTCTACTTACGACTGATGCTTCTACAGTCAAATAAACCTTGTCCAAATGAACATCTCTGAGATATGCTGACTGAATCTAAAATTAAGACAAAATCAACAACATAATATCACAACAGAATTTCAAAATTGGAATACAATGGTGCAGATTTAGCAAAATAGATTAGTGGGCTCATGCGTACCGTCTTGTTCAGCACATTATGAATTGATCGACTGCATACATAAAGGTGCCCACCCTTCTTCCTGTGAATCCTAAAAACACCCATGTAGCCTATTGGGCCATGAGGCTTCTTTTTAACACATATACACTGATACACTGATCTAAAAACACAGTGGGGGTGGATTGTAGCATTCGGTTACGGCTTCATTCCAATGGTGGGCCATTGGAATGAAAGACTGAGGCTGGAACGAACCTACAGGAAATTGCAAATACTAATGGCGTCCGCTGGAGCCAATAGCACTGCGGTGAGCCTAAACCCACTAGGCGGTCTAATTTGAATAAAATGTGTCCGCTTAACAAATTAACTTAAGAAAGAACAGCTTTGTGACAGAAATGTTGTGGTCCCAGGAATTCTGAAACAGGTTAGTCTTATTACTAATGGCTTCAAGAGGGACTGTTCAACTCGCAGTAAGCCTAAAGCTGCCCAGAGATCCTGTTTGAAACAGTGTAACCGCTCAACTAATTGACTTCAATCATTCGTGGTTATAACAAAACCACTATGAGCCTTACCACGGGGGCTACTTTGTAACAGCCTGATATGTGGGAGGAAGGAAAATATACCCGACTGAAGACGTTTAGTTGGGTGTACCAGATAGAATGGTTACGAGAAAAGGCAGCTTGGAAGGGCGCATCAGTGATAAAATTTAGGCCACAGCTTAGCCAATATGTGCTTCACTAACGATTGTCAAAGTGCACTTATTTGATTTAGTAGTAGGAAACTACAAGGTGATTTCAGATCTGTTGGGAATGGCCTTTCTGCAGGGTCACCCCCAAACGTTTTTCCTTCCTCCTTCTCTTTTTCTGACCTCATTTTTGCTGGCTTTAGGACTCTGTGCACTTTACCACTGCTAATCAGTGCTAAAGTGCATATGCTCTCTCCTTAAAACATGGTGACATTGGCTCATACCCACTTGGGTTATTTAATTTACTTGAAAGTCCCTAGTCAAGTGCACTACATGTGCCCAGGGCCTGTAAATTAAATGCTACTAGTGGGCTGCAGCACTAGTTGTGCCACCCACATAAGTAGCCCCCTAACCATGTCTGAGGCCTGCCTCTGCAGTACCTGTGTGCAGTTTCACTGCCACTTCGACTTGGGATTTAAAAGTACTTGCCAAGCCTTAAACTCCCCTTTTTGTACATATACGTCACCCCTAAGGTAGGCCCCAGGTAGCCCATAGGGTAGGGTGCTATGTAGGTAAAAGGAAGGACATGAGCATGTGTGTTCTATATGTCATGGTAGTGTAAAACTCCTAAATTCATTTTACACTGACTGCTGTGAGGCCTGCACCTTTCATAGGATAGCATTGGGGCTACCCTCATATAGTGTTTGAGTGGTAGATCCTGATCTGAAAGGAGTAGCCAGGCCATATTTGGTATGGCCAGAATGGTGATACAAAATCCTGCTTAATGGTGATGTTGGATTTTATATTACTATTTTAGAAATGCTACTTTTAGAAAGTGAGCATTTCTCTACCCTTAAACCCTTCTGTGCCTTCCAATCCACGTCTGAGTAGGTTTAGTCAACAGCTCCCTTGTGCATTCACTCAGACATACCCCAAACACAGGATACTCAGCCTCACTTGCATACACCTGCATTTTGAATGGGTCTTCCTGGGCTGGGAGGGTGGAGGGCTTGACACTTACATGTCAAAGGATAGAAGCCTCCCCTCACACAAAGGACTGCCATACCCCCTACTGGGACCCTGGCAGACAGGATGAAACTGAAAGGGGACCTTGTGCACTTCTAAGCCAATCTTTGAAGTCTCCCCCACTTCAAAGGCACATTTGGGTATTTAAGCAGGGTCTCTGACTCTACCAACTTAGACACTTCTGAGATAGACACTCTACCTGACAAGACACTTCCCAAACCAAAATGTGCAACCTGCCCAGAAGAACCGCCTGGCTGCCCAAAGGACTCACCTGACTGCTTTCTGTAAAGGACTGCTGCCTTGCTGTTGCCGTGCTGCCTTGCTGCTGGTGAGACGTGCTCTCCATGGGCTTGGATAGAGCTTGCCTCCTGTTCCCTGAAGTCTGAGGACCAAAAAGACTTCATCTCTTCAAGAAGGATTCCTTGTGCGGTAAAAATCGATGCACAGTCTGCCAGAAATGACGCACAGCCTGCATTGCGGTGAAAAATTCACTGCACGCTGAACCAGAATGATGCAGCCTGACTTCGCAACGAGAAGAACGATGCAGCGACAGCGTAGTGACTGGAAATTCAGCACACTGCCCACTGGATCGTCGCACAGTAGAGCTGGAACGATGCAGCCTGACTTCCAGAGAGGAATCAAAGCAGCATCCGCCGTGCAGTAGAACTTTCCACATAACGCCCACCCGATTGACGCAGCCCCTGTGACTTCGTCCTGTCAGCGCCGGAAATCCAAGCATTGTCCCTGTGGCGTCCGAAAACCCTGCAACCCGAAGAGGATCCACGACCGAATGCCGGAAATTACCACACAGCCGTCCCTGCGTGAAAACTAAACAATGCATTGCTGTGTGCAGCCTGAGAAGTCAACGCACAACTCCTTGTTTTCCACGCATCTCCTCCTCTGTGGTTCTTTGCTGAGATTTTGAACGCAAATCTGGTATTTTGTGCTTGAAAGAGACATTTATTGCTTTTAAAAGACTAAAGACACTTTGGCCCTCATTACAACCCTGGCAGTCGGTGATAAAGCGGTGGTAAGACTGCCAGCAGGCCTGAGGTAACAAAAATGGAACAATGACCACAGCAGAAACCACTTACACAGACAGCCACTTTAACACACCGACCGCCATGACAATAGCAACAAGCACTGCAGCGGTAACCTCCAACAGTCAGGCGAAAGATAATGTACCGCCCACCCTATTACAACAGGCCAATACGCCACCTTTTCCGGGGCAGTACCAATACCATCAAAAGCAAAGAGGAAACAGTACACAAAAGGGAAACAACTCACCTCTGGACACTCAAGCAAGAACCACAACGCCATGGAGCCCGAACTACAGGTGTTACCCATGCTGGTATACCTCCTCCTACACCAGGAACATGAACGGCGGCGAAGACGACCACGTTGAGTACCGCACCTAGCACACAAGGGAGGGTGGGAGGAAAAAGAGAGTGACACACACGCAACACGCAACACCCCCACCCCCAACACCATACACACAAACAGATGCAACAACATTACATACCCACCCTGTACCCCTCAGGAATAACGCAAGGACAAAAGTGAGTAAAGTCAGTGTAATAATCTAAAGTTCGAGAAATACGTCCTCAAAGCACAAAACAGTATCTACAATACATACAAATGGAGGGACACTGCTCAGTCCAAATGTCCATATCACACAGGCCAAGGCCCCACTTGACTCCTGCCTCAATACTGAGAGAACACTGCTGAGTCATCAGGTCGAAAATACTGCTTGGTCCTGGGGAGTGCAAAGCCACAGTCTCTGTAGTGGGTGGGTTGCACCCTGCTTGCTCCTGGGGAGTGCAAAGTCACAGTCTCTCTAGTGGGTGGGTTCCCCACTGCTTGCTGCTGGGGAGTGCAAAGCCACAGTCTCTTTAGTGGGTGGTGTGCCCACTGCTTGGTCCTGGGGAATACAAAGCCACAGTCTCTCTAGTGGGTGGTTTGCCCACTGCTTGCTCCTGGGGAGTGCAAAGCCACAGTCTCTCAAGTGGGTGGTTTGCCCACTGCTTGGTCCTGGGGAGTGCAAAGCCGCAGTCACTCTAGTGGGTGGGTTGCCCACTGCTTGGTCCTGGGGAGTGCAGTGGCTGCAGAAACGACAGTGGCGGTGGACTGGGTGATTGAGGTGCTAGCCTGGGTCCTGACCACCCTGGCCGGAAGTGAAGGACGGGGGGAGGGGCAGAGAATAGGTCAAGGGTGAAGAGGAAAAGCTTTTTAGGAACACGAGGCTGGAAGAGAGTGAAGCTTTGGGAGTGGAGGAAGAGGGAGTGGCAGTAGGAGGTGTCTGTCTGCTGTGTTTGGGTGCAGGTGCACGGGCTGGATGCTGTCATGAGATCAATGGCTGTTGGCTGTCTGAGTGCTTGCGTTTGTGTATTTTGGGAGGAGGGAGCACAAACACAGTGGGAGAGGACACAGGGGATGTGTGCATGGATGTGGGGGTGGTGACTGCCAGTGAGGGGCGTGCAGTGATAGGCGTGATGGTGATGGAGGTAGTGAATGAGGATGTAGTGCATGCAGGTGTGAGAGGAGATGCTACTGGGAGAGAGGTGGACGAAGAGGAGGAGGGGGACACAGTGGAGGCAGTGAATGTTGGTGTGTCTGCATCTGGATGGTGCTTGTGTGAGTGCCTGTGGGATGAAGTGTGGTGCTTGTGTTTGGCTGAGCCACTTCTGTGTGTTGATTTAGGTGTATGCTGGTCTGAAGGTGTGCTTGGGTTAGGCTGAGGTTGAGGGGAATGGGACTGGGTAGAGGAAGTTGGAAGGGGGAGGCTAGAGACAGTGACAATAGCTGCCATCAGGGAGGAGGCCAGAGCCTGGAATGATCTCTGTTGGGCCGCCACGCCAGAGTGAATGCCCTCCAGAAATGCATTTGTTTGTTGCAAATGCCCGTCCAGACCCTGGATGGCATTCACTATGGTTGACTGCCCAATAGAGATGGCTCGCAGGAGGTCAATAGACTCCTCACTGAGGGCAGCAGAGCTGACTAGGGCAGGGCCTGAGGTGCCTGGGGCAAAGGAGATGCCCACCCTCCCGGGAAACAAGCGGAGGGGCTGCTGGGAGGGTGGTGCTGGTACGGGGGTGGAGGCTGTACATGTAGTTGGGGTGGGCACAGAGGTGTCCGCCGCCACCAGGGAACTTCCATCGGAGGAGGTGTCGCTGTCCGAACTGTCCCCTCCAGCCTCAGTCGTGGTGTTCCCCTCGCCCTCCATCCCACTGGTGCCCTCACCGTCGTAGGATTCGGCCTCATGGGCCATGTAGGATGCAGCTCCCTCCGTCGCCGGTGCCTCTGCCAGATGATGCTAATGCACACAAGGACAGGTTGACAAAACAAAAAGGGAGGGAAGAGACAGAGGATACACTTGGTCAATGCCAGCAACAACACCACTGTTGGCATATACAACACACAGGGAACAGCCCTATGCACTAGGCCATGCACTACCAGTTACAATGCTTGTTACCAGGCCACGGAGTACAATGCCTAACACCATTAGCAGCACAGCTAAAACCCACAGGACCCTGCCCAGTAGAAGATGCCCACTAGCATATTTGGGGTTGGAGTGCATCAGACCCTGCCCATCATGGAACCTACCCTGCCATGCTCGTCCTGGTCTAGGGGCACCCACAGACCCACATCGCCCACCCAGATAACACCTCAACACACGCAATTTTATGATTCTGAAACTGTACTCACCCCCTTGTGGCTGCTGTGATGCCTTCAAGCACCCACCCAACGCCGGATAGGCCACCGCCAGGATGCGGAACATCAGGGGGGTCAGGGTACGACAGGCACCCCTTCCTCGTTGGGAAGCCATCCCCAGCTAGGCCTCTGCCGTCTTCCTTGCCCAGCGGCACAGGTCCTCCCACCGCTTGCGACTGTGGGTGCTCCGCCTGTCAAAGACCCCCAGGGTGCGCACATCCTTGGTGATGGCATGCCAAATACCCTTTTTCTGATGGGCGCTGACCTGCAGAAAAAGATACATAAAAAAAGATATTAGTTATACCGTCCGGCCTGTTACATTCATGGCCCACCATATTCCTCCCATCTCCTTATGCACAGACATTGACCACCATACATACAGCACTCTGCCCAGGACCCCTCAGCTACCCCCCTTACACGAGGCTTACACACACAGCACTCCATGCATTCATGCCCCAGGCATCGTGCTCACAGTGGACTCAACTGTTGGTCTGGAGGACCATAAAGTGAACAGTACTGCGGTAGGACCCCATCCACCAGTCTCTCCAACTCCTCTGAAGTGAAGGCAGGGGCCCTTTCCCCAGACACTCGAGCCATGGTCGCTTCCAGACACAGGTCATAGCAGCACTTGCAGTGTAGGTCCTCTCCTGTGGAAGGTCAGGTAGCAAGTGAGTAAACAGCAAGAAAATGGCGGTCACGTCCGCGGCGGTGCATACCGTCACCGCCGGCGTACATCACAATTGGCTACTGGAACCCATAGGGCCCAATGACAACCAATGAGATGTTGCACGGTGGTCGTCGACCACCTCCCGCAACGGCGCACAACGTCAGCGGAATTACCTCATTTCCACTTGTTCCTCCACACAGGTCAGACGGCCACCATTTCAGGGGGGAACAGGCCATGGCACCTAACTGTGTCACAGCAGACATAGGCATATTTACGGAACTAAACATTCACATACTGTTTCTGTCACAACATGCAAGGCATTTTACTCTGAGGATATGTTTGAATATGACCATCTGCTCACCGTTTTTCACCCTAGAGTTCAACCACTGAGGATGAATAGGAGATGGAGACATACCCCCGTGTACAGACCCCTGGTGGACCTGGCAACAATGGAGGACAGGCACATTATCCTCACCTACAGACTTGATAGGGCCACAATCCAAGAGCTGTGTGCCCAATTGGAGCCAGACCTGATCTCAACTCTCCGTCACCCCACTGGGATCCCCCCTCTTGTGCAAGTCCTATCAGTGCTCCATTTCTTGGCAAGTGGCTCCTTCCAAGCGACAGTGGCCATGGCAGCAGGGATGTCACAGCCTATGTTCTCAATAGTGCTGACCAGAGTGTTGTCTGCCCTGATGAAACACATGTGCAGCTACATTGTTTCCCCCGAGGTGGAGGATTTGGCCACAGTGAAGGCTGACTTCTATGCACTGGGGCACATCCCCACCATCATTGGTGCTATTGATGGTACACATATTGCCTTTGTACCCCCCCCCGGAGAAACGAACAGGTGTACAGAAATCAAAAGAGATTTTACTCTACAAATGTGCAGATAGTGTGCCTGACAGACCAGTGCATCTCCCATGTGAATCCAAAGTATCCTGGGTCTGTGCATGATGCTTTTATCCTGAGGAATGGCAGCATCCCATATGTGATGGCTCAACTCTAGGGGCACAGGGTGTGGCTAATAGGTAAGCCCATGGTCCCCACCCAGTGTCTGTTGGTATATGGGTGTGGGGTTGGCCCTGAGGGTGAGTGTGTGGCTAACAGGTATCCCTCAATATTTACAGGTGACTCTGGTTACCCCTACCTCTCATGGCTACTGACTCTAGTGAGGAATCCCAGGACAAGGGCAGAGGAACGTTACATTGAGGCACATGGGTGAACAAGGAGGATCATTGAGCGCACCTTTGGCCTCCTGAGGGCCAGGTTCAGGTGCCTCCATCTGACAGGTGGATCCCTATGCTACTCACCCAAGAGGGTGCGCCAGATCATCTTTGCATGTTGCATGTTGCACAACCTGGCCTTGAGACGCCAGGTGCCTTTTCTGCAGGAGGTTGGAGATGGCTGTGTGGCAGCGGTGGAGCCTGTGGACAGAGGAAGCAGAGAAAGAGGATGTGGACAACAGAACAACTATAATACAACAGTACTTCCAGTGACACACTGGTAAGACACTGTAAACTCACCTTCCATTGCTGTTTTGTGAAGTGTATTTTCTCTGGCTGGCTGCTGTTCCCACTACAAAGGCCACTTATTGTACCCTTTAACATGTCTATTTGCAGATATTTGTACCCTCCTGTGGCTCCTGGTGTATTGACTGCAGCACATTTCAGGTCATAACTATGTATACATCACTGTACAGTCTATTTGCAATGTCTACTGATCGTTAAACAACTACATCCTTAAATCATTTGACATACTCCATACTTGTTTTTCCAAGGGTGTTTATTTCAGTGCTGAGAAGTAAATGGGGATGTGCAATGGGCTTGGGTGATGGTGGAGGAAAGTCCAGGATAGGGTCCAGTCTATTGGTATCACAGGTGCATTGCCCAAGGGGGCATAGGAAGGGGCGCAATGTCAGTTCAAGGTGGACAGGGTGACAGAGTGGAACACAAGGGTGACAATCAGGGGAGTCTTATTTCCTGGCGGGGGTCTTGGCAATGTTCTCTGGCTTCTGCCTGGATTGCAGGGACCATTTACGGGGTGGTTCTCCTTCTGCAGGGGGTGGGGTGTTAGTGGCCTGTTGTTCCTGTGGCAGGGCCTCCTGTCCACTAGCGGCAGCGGAGGTGGAAGGCTGTTCATCGGTGTGGCTAGTGTCAGGGGCCCGTTGGTGTGCTACTGCCATCCTCATGGTGTTGGCCATGTCTGCCAGCACCCCTGCAATGGTGACCAGGGTGGTGTGGATGTCCTTTAGGTCCTCACTGATCCCCAGGTACTGTCCCTCCTGCAGCCACTGGGTCTCCTGCAACTTGGCCAGTATCTGGCCCAAGGTCTTCTGGGAATGGTGGTGTGCTCCCAGGATATTGATGAGTGCCTTGTGGAGAGTCAGTTCCCTGGGCCTGTCCTCCCCCTATCGCACAGCAGTCCTCCCAGCTTCTTTGTTGTCCTGTGCCTCTGTCCCCTGAACCGTGTGCCCACTGCCATTGACTCCAGGTCCCTGATCGTCCTGTGTTTGTGGGGTTGTCTGCGGTCCCTGTAGTGGTGGACACACTGCTAATTGACGTGTCCCGGGGACCTGCATCTTATCAGATAAATATTATATATTTTTCTAAACACTGTCGGGGTCATTCTGACCCCGGCCGGCGGCGGAAGCCGCCGGCCTGGCTGGGACCGCCAGAATACCGCTGCGCGGTCAAAAGACCGCTGCGGGTATTCTGGGTTTCCCGCTTGGCTGGCGGGCGACCGCCAGAAGGCCGCCCGCCAGCCCACCGGGAAACACCCTTCCATGAGGATGCCGGCTCCGAATGGAGCCGGCGGAGTGGAAGGGGTGCGACGGGTGCAGTTGCACCCGTCGCGATTTTCAGTGTCTGCATGTCAGGCACTGAAAATCTTGGTGGGGCCCTGTTACAGGGGCCCCTGCAGTGCCCATGCCATTGGCATGGGCACTGCAGGGGCCCCCAGGGGCCCCACGACACCCCATACCGCCATCCTGTGCCTGGCGGCCAAAACCGCCAGGAACAGGATGGCGGTATGGGGGTCAGAATCCCCATGGCGGCGCAGCAAGCTGCGCCGCCATGGAGGATTCCCCAGGGCAGCAGAAAACCGGCGGTACACTGCCGGTTTTCCGTTTCTGACCGCGGCTGTACCGCCGCGGTCAGAATGCCCAAGGGAGCACCGCCAGCCTGTTGGCGGTGCTCCCGCGGTCGTTGGCCCTGGCGGATTTTACCGCCAGGGTCAGAATGACCCCCTGTGTGCTGTATTTGTGGTGTTTTACTGTGTTATTGCATGATTTATTGCACAAATACTTTACACATTGCCTTCTAAGTTAAGCCTGACTGCTCAGTGCCAAGCTACCAGAGGGTGGGCACAGGATAATTTGGATTGTGTGTGACTTACCCTGACAAGAGTGAGGGTCCTTGCTTAGACGGGGGTAGCCTGACTGCCAACCTAATACCCCATTTCTAACAAGATCGAAATGGAACCACCATCAGGTAAGAAGAGGCATGGCTCAGGTAAAGCACGGATAGTCATGGCCTTTTAAACTAGGTCTAACCAATCCAATGGTACAGCCTAATATTGTGCAGCTTGAATCCATAGGCAGCATTCTAAGAATTGTAGTGAACAGCTTCTGCTGCAGAAATAATGATAATAAAGACTTCATATAGAGATTCATTATCGATTCTTCTGAACAAAAATAGGATGGAATTTGAAACAGCGTCACTTGGAAAGCGTAGGGACTGGTATTTTTTAGGACATCGGTGGCACCTCGTGTAGTTGGAAAAAAGGTTTTACAATGTCTGAAATTGTTCTACATTTTCTGAAATATGAAAGTTCATTATCCCAGCTTCCCCCATTAAAAGTTCTCTATTTTAGCTCTCTCATATTCAAGCTTTCAGTTTGCATACGCTGTTCAACACAAATCATGTTTGCAGTCTGTTTTCATTAGGCGAGCCTTGCACCCTTTTTGGGTTTTCCCTCTGATTACATAACGTGCCACTTTTGCACTGATTGATGTGTACCTTTATGTATGTTCATTGGGCCATTCGAAAACAATAATGCTAATGTAACGTCATGTTTTGTGTTTTTGTTCTTCTGTACGACTATACTGTTTTGAAATAAGAATGAATAGAATATGTATTAGGCTACAAATAAATGGTGATCACACATTAAATGAGGTCTTCATGCACACAAATATACGTTCTTAATAATAATATTTAAGGTCAGTATTGGCAATTTCTTTTTAGGTTTGATCTTTCTAAAAGTGGCATTTTCAGACCTAAAATATAAAAAACAAATTTATCAAAAGATGTTTTTTGTAAAATGAGAGTCCAGAGACACCAAACATGCCCTTCGGCACTGGTCAGCAGTACACAAAGGGCCATATGTACGAACATATTTTCTCATTGACACAGAATGGGAAAAACCCTTTGCTACATCTGGCCCCAAGTCCTAAAGCCAGCAAAAAGTAGATTTTAAAATGAGGAGGAGGAAGGTAAAAAGTTTTGGAATTACCCTGCAGAAAGGGCCATTTTCAACAAAGGGGCCTAGAGGAAATTATGTATCGGGATGACATCCAAGTGTCTCAAAATAAATCCTTAGAAAGAGGAATTGATTTTAATCTCTCACAAATCCAAAATAAAGTTACCCAAACCTAATCGCAAAATTAAAAGTGAAAGGCTTCTCACCAATACTTTTGGTGACCATCAAACTGAAGGACTGATTGAGACATCCCTTTTTTGACACTATGGGGCAGGTTTATTATGAATTCACACAAAACACTGCAGCAAGACAAGTTGCTGCGCTGAGTTGTGTGAATGAGAGAGAACTGCAAAGCACCATATCTACTAAGATATGGCGCTCATCATCTCTCTCCTTTCACTAGCTCACTTAGGTCTGCCCAGCACCAATGCAGGCACCCTAGCACCAAGGTGCAAGGGTGCCTATATTATGGGCAGGATTGTTTTGTGCATGAAGGAACACCTTCCTGCACAAACACAATCCAAAGAGGCATTTTCCTCTTTCTATGAGAGATGCACAATGCTTCATGCATACAAAGAGGAAATATCAAGGAGCAAAAAAACATTCTTCTCCTCATTACGCCTCTCAGTGGTGGGTGTACTAATTTCATGCAATTCCACCCTTCATAAACATTAGTAAATCTGGAATTGCGTGAAATTCATGGCTGGATACATGGGAATGCCGATATTTCACCCACGGAGCTCCTACCACTAAGAAATGTAACGCAAAGCAGCACAAGCTGCTGCGTTGGGTTACATTTTTTTTTACAAAGTAACAGAAGGCCATGCAAAACAAGCCATGCATGGCTTTGTGAATAGTAACTACCAAATAAGCCCTTGCATTGCCCCGTGTCACCTTTCGTGACGCAAGGGCGATAGGCTTAGCAAACCTAGGCCTATACATCAACAAACTGATGCGATCTTAAAACTTTCACCTCACCTACACTAATTACAGAGAATAAAGAATCTACTTTCCAAAGAGCAACTGAAGAAGGTGGCACATTTGTTAATCATCTCCAGGGTTGATGCCAACAATACCATTTTGACAGGCCGTCGAGGAATCAAAATAACACTTCATTCTAACTTGGGTCTGACAGAAAGTCAGCAACAAATCACCAACTCTGAGGAATATATATTGGTTTCCTGTAGCAGCTCAGAAAATGAGAAATCAACCGTCTCACCATCATAGCACTCCACACAGTTAGCTCGAGCTACCCAGAAAAGCTAGTGACAATTTCTGGAGACATGAGAGAATTTAGAAGTGAGAACACTAACAAATGAAAACACGAAAAATCGACACAACATGAACCGGAAGACAAGGTCATTCTCAGATGCAGACACCCTACCAATTCAACTAAGAACATCCCGAAATCACGTCATTCTGAAAGGGCTAACCATCCACCTTTTCAAGATGTGTCTAGGGGGAGAAGGTAACTGAGCCTGAAGTGCAATCAGATGGGGCAAAGTCACAAGGGACTCTGAATAGAGCCATTTGTTCTCGACAGTGATCATTTTTTATGGATCCTGCTTCTTTTTCCACCACAGGGACAATTTGTCTCCTTGAGTTTTTGTCCACATCTCCTTATTTTTTTAACACAGCACAACAAAGTGTCCACAAAATACCAACCTCTTCTTCACGTGTACTCAGATCTTCTCCTACGTTCTATGTAAAATGCTATATTACTGCTTGTTACAGAGGCGCTGCAGGAGCCAATGTAAATAGGGTGAGCTGAACCCAGCATGCCACTTTGCACCCATGGAGTTTTCCAACCTAATAACTTGAGGTGCGATAAATATATGTTAATTAATGCAACTTTTACCTTTGGTTTGGTATGGTAGACAAACAAGTTAATGCAGCAAGCCAAGCACTTGCCCTGAAAATTAGTATAACTTACAAGTCACAAGTTGAATTCCGGCAAGGCCAATTCAGCCTTTATCCTTCCAGTGTGGATAAATAGAGTGCCATTAAAATTGGGGCATATTGAGAAATTAAATTTACACTGCTTCGAAAGTGTACCAATTTCACTTTCATATATATGATATGTTATTTTTATACTATATTATTATCTACACTGGAGGTTGTGCCATGCTGTTATTTCTGTTTAGGAACGTTTTATAATAAAATTGGAAATTGATTGGCAAGTATTTGTTGTGTGTCTACACTACTTATTTAAGGGTATGTATATATTTTTTTAACTTTTCTTGCATTTTCTACATTTAAATATTTGAATGATGATGGCACAAATGTGTTACATTTTTGTAACAAATTGTCATGCACTTTCTGCAGCACAGATAGAAGTAACAAATCGCTATTGTTGATTGTTTATGTGGAGGAAGGAACACCTTCCTGCACATAAATAATCATTCCTTACAACGCAGGCATCCTTCTTATGGTGCAAGGGGGCCTCCATTAGTGCTAGGCAGCTGATTTAGCGCCAGCGCTAGGGAAAACACAGGGGTGCACCATATTCTAGTAAATGCGGCGCGTCCCTGCATTTTGGAAATCATGCAGTTTGGCACAGCAAAATTGCTTCAGCACAGAGCTGCCCCATTTCCTTGCAAATAGGCCCAGCAGTTTGCCTGCCTGATGCTCTGGGTAGCAGGTGGGAGATTGCAGGCCGGGAGAAATTTTTAGTGGGTGTAGCACCGTGGAGATGGGGAACCAAACAGTGATTGCGTACCCCCACCTCCTCTAACCTCCACAGCTTCTTACCCTCTGTATCCTTTTCAATGTAAGAACACTGTGACATGACGAAAAGAGGAACCCCTGTGACTTCCTCACACAAGAAACTTCTCACAGTGGGACCCGCCCCCATGATCTGCCCAAAGCAAGACATGGCTGCTGTGGCAGCACCCAGTGACGGGGCAATGGAATCGATGGAGATACACTACGCCCCACCGATGCACCCCCGGAGCATCAACTAGCTGACTGATTCAGCAGGTTCAACAAAATCCTGACTGTGTTGGACATTAAAACCTTCTTGAACTGAAAATCGGTGCTTTAAAGACAGACCTGGGCCTGATGAGGGAAGATCATAAAAAACTGAAGGAACAAATTGAAAACTCAGAGTCAACTCTGGCCACACTTAGACCATCTATTGCAGACACAAGTGAATGCATTAAGGCCCTGCAGGACGAGGTTGATTATCTTTGATAGAGTGCTGATTATCAGGAAGGCAGGTCCCAGCGCAATAACTTAAGGATCATAGGACTCCCAAAACAAGCTGAGGGCCTCAGTATGGAACTCTATCTCAAGGAGTGGTTTGCAATCACGGTATTACAAGGCAAGTACTCAACCTTCTTTTCTGTGGAATGGGCCCACAGGGTCCCGGACAAGCCACTCCCTCCGGGAGCTGCTCTGCAGTCACTAGTCATCTGCTTCATCAACTATAGGGACAGAGATCATGTTCTGCAGGTCACCAGCGCAAAAGGCTCATGGACAATCGAAAGACTCCAAAGTCAAAAGTTCCCAGACTACACTATGGAGGTGCAACTTCGAAGATTTTCATTTCTGGCTGTGAAGAGATGCCTCCAGGCACACCACATCAAATATGCTCTACAGTTCCCTGCTACGCTCAGAATAATGTATGGGGACAGTGCCAATTTCTGTGCAACACCTGAAGAGACCTGGTCATGGTTGGAATGCAAAGTATCATTGCCTACCCTACAGAGAAGACAGATATTGCTACCAAATGGAGGGTGCAGTGCCATTGCAGGTCATGCAACAGAGAGGATGAGGTAGGCCTATCAACGGAACAAGCTGCTAAGGAATGGGGCCACGTGGTTGCGGAAGTGGAACATGTGGCGACCCCTTCTGCTACCGCCTCAGAGACTGGGTGACCCGACCATGAAACATTGGACATGGCTCTGTCATTGGTCGGCACATTGCTAAGCTGTCCGCCCTCAATCTGCTGAAGACCTGATAGAAACTATTTGTAGTGACCTAGATAGCTGTCTCCTCTGGGCCTCTGTGAGTATCATGCCTGTGCGATGGATGGGGGCACCATGTTAATGTGGTGGCTGAGGGTCCCTGGCAACTAAACAATGGTTGCTGTTTCTAACAAAGTGCCACTAACACTCTTCTACACAATGATACAGAGCTGACTGACATATAACTTGGTTGTTCATTGCATTTCAGTGCTATTGGCCAGGTACTCATTTGTGTGCTGGCCTGGGTTGGGGTGTTAGATGTCTGTTGCTTCCTTGTTTTCCTTATCCAGTTTTCTTTTATTGAATGTTTTTAGAAAGCATGCAGACTTACGGGTTGGGGGTGTTTGCAGGCCCTCTCTAATTATGGATCAATCGCTGGTAATGATGCTATGATTGGGATGTAGTATCTGATTATGACCTGAAATGTCAGGGGGCTGGCTGGTTACATCAAACTGTATTGTGTATATCATTATTTGTACCGATGCAAGTTCCATGTCACACTCTTCCAGGAGACCCACCTTATGGCCTTGGCTCTGGAGGGTATGCGTAGGCAGTGGTGAGGAATGTTGGTGGGGACTAGGTACTCTTGCTATACCAGAGGCACCCTTATTTGGAGAGCTCCAGGGGTGGCCCTAGAAGTGTTTCACAAAAAGGCTGACCGAGAAGGGGGTATGTGGTACTGGAAGGGACACTGGAGGGCCTTTCTGTGTCACTGATTTCTCTACACGTACCCAACACTAACCAGACCCTTTTCCTACATTCCCTCACCCTGCCAGTATCAAAGGGATGCACTAGGCCCTTGCTATTGGGGTGGAGATTTCAATTGCATTCTGGACTCTGACCAAATAGCACTCGTACACCTGTACCCGGGGCGCAATCCACTGCTTTGACTCAACACTTGCAACGCTGGGCCTCACATACTCAGGTGCTGGATGCCTGGGACAGTTTAAGTCCCAAGACCAGAGAATATTCCTTCTACTCTGGTTTGTATGACCTCCACACTAGAATAGACCTCTTCTATTCCAGTCCAGAGGTGCTCTCAAAGTGTATAACTACTTGGCACCTCCTTGTAGATGCCCTGCAGGACAGGACGTTTTGCTCCACTCTGTCAGACCATATTACCTTGTACTTCGCAGACCACAAGGGCATGGCCTCAGGCACTGGCATACAATGGGATGTGTTTAAAGTAGTCATGTGTGGACATGCGTTCAAAACAATATATGGCACTTAACTAACGCTATGCAGGAAGCTTCACACACTAGAAACTGATGTCTGAAAATACAAATGGATGTTGTCTATGGACCCGGCATTAGCTACATCTCTGGCACAAGCAAGGCTCACCCACAGGACGACAGTAGAGACACTGCGTAACATAGATTGCCAAGACTACTTGACAAGGAAACACATAGAGGGCGATAAGGTGGGCAGGCTTTTAGTCTGGGTCTTTCATTCTAACTCCCCTAAGATACCCATCACTGCTATTTGTGATGAAACTGGTCTCTCGCTTAAATACCAAGATTACATCAACAAAGCTTTCCATGCTTATTACGCCCCGCTGCAAATGGTCCTGAGGCCTGCAAACCCTATTCTGGTAGGGTTGTTCCTGGACAATATATGCCATCTGTGATTGCAGGATTCCCAGTGAATGGAACTGGAGGCAACCCTGTTGGAAGCTGCACCTTCTGAAGCAATCAAGCAGATGGCACATGGCAAGACCCCCTGTGCAAATGGATGGCCTGTTGAATTCTATTCCACTTATAACACCCATTTTACTCCACATTTGCTCAAGATCTTCAACTCAGCATACTCAGCGGTATCCTTCCCTCATTTTTTTGGGAGGCGCTACTGGTAGTCATGCCTAAACCAGACAGGGATGCCCTATTACTGGGATCATATCACCCTCTCTCCTTGTTGAACTCAGACTATAAGGTCCTTGGAAAGGTGTTGGCCAATTGGCCAATCCTCATCACTCAGCAGGTAGTGAACCCTGATCAGAATGGGTTTATACCGGGCAGAAATATGTTCCTGAACCTACATTGCCTGTTCATGTTGATGGACTGGGCACGGATGATGGGCATGAAACCCTGGGTTGCATCGCTGTACAGAGAAAAAGCGTTTAACATCCTGGGGTGGGACTACCTGATGGAAGTCCTTATGAGGTTTGTAATGGGCTCCAGATTCCTCAAGTGGATTGCCTTACTATATATCACATCATTCATCCAGGTAAAAACTGGGAACACTATATCAGACCGGTTTAATACCAAACGTGGCACACGCCAAGGCTGCCCATTGTCCCTAATAATTTTTGCGCTGGGTATGGAGCCCACTGCGTGTGCACTTAGGATGAGAGCCTTGGAATGGGAAATTCAGACATGAAACAGTTAGCTATAGTTTCCTTGTATGCTGATGATGCACTGGTGCATCATCAGGTCAATGACACTGTCATCCTTCAACTTATGGAGCTCATCAGTTCAGTGAAGCCTCCGGACTGAGGATATATTGGGACAAGTATAATTTGTTCTCCGGATGGCCCTTTCGGAAGATCATCAGAGAGGGCTTCCGTGTACACCTCTCTCTCTCTCTCGGGGTCCCAGTTTACAACTCCGGGAAGGACTTGGTTGATGGTAATTTAGGCAGAGTCCTGATGGGAGTGAGGGCATCCCTCCCATTCTACACGTCCTTAACTCTTTCCCAGAGAAAATGGCGATGGGTCACATCGCCATTTCCAAAATGTTGATCCTTCCTAGGCTACTGTATTTTTTCTGCTATCCCTGTCCTGACGTCTAACAGAATATCAGCAGAAGTACGCTCACTCTTGACCACATTGATCTGGGGCAAGGAAAGGAGGTGGGTGGCTCTCACAAAGCTACATGCCCCGCTAGAGGAGGGTGGTCTAGGCGCACCAAATTATAAATACTATTACACTGCCAGCCAGCGACAGTCATCCTCCTGCTATTTGGCAGGGCAAAATATGTCTGAACTGGGGTATTGGTTCGCGAGGGCAACACCATCATCGGTACTTCAATGGCCGCTTGGTTCCGATGGGGTGGGATCCCAGGGATGGAGGAAACACACTGATGTGAGTGGCTAAAGTATCTGGGAGAAACATATGGCCAAAAGCCACCCTTATCCCACATATGCTCCGGAACTACCCCTTTGGGCGCTACCGGGCTGTGCAGAGTGAAATTCACGACCAGATGCAACCTTATGGTCGAAGGCTAACCTCACCAACAGGGGTGATCTCTTTAATGATAAGATTCTTAGCACGTTTGAGGGCTTGGTAGTCGATATTGGTATACCACCAGGCTCGTTCATCATCTATGCCACACTTACGTGACATCTGCATAGGGTTTGGCAGAGAACGCATGATGAACCGGTGACCTCAGAATGCTTCCAGGTATTACTGACACAAGGGGGAGGACATTGAGCTGTTACATATCCATATAGCTCCTTATGCACAGACAGTGGGTTCCACTTCACTACATCTGGGCCTATTGGATACCACCCTTAACACCACACTTACAGATAAGCAATGGGGACAGTGTATAGGGGCACCCAAGCTCATCTCCACAAATGTCAGGCTCAAGTATGCGCAATTTAATTTCCTTCACCACACCTACCTTACCCCAGAGCGATTGGCACATATAAACCCAGAGGCCATAGACACATGCCCACATTGTCAAACTACTGTGGGGGATTTTATACACATGCTATGGGCCTGCTCTCTTCTTACCTCTTATTGTGACGAGATCCTAGGGTTTGTCGCTGAGGACTCGGGCTCCCTACTTCAGAAGGAGGGACAACATTGCACTGGGTATTACCTCCTGTTCCGCTACCTATCAACAAGTTCATTCATTTATCTCTGGTACTTGCTAAGCCCAGGATAGCCATGAGCTGGAAATCAGCTCTTGCCTCTCCCACCAAAACGTGGTCATCAGACCTGCTCTCGGGTATACTGGCTGAACAATAGGCACTGTGCAGTGGCTGACTAGGGCGCTCAACAACGGCCAGGGCTCTGGGCTAGCAAAAGTACTTGGAGAAGGTGGAAGCTAAGTCCGATGACAAATCACCATGAACACCTAGCCTACCACCTTCGGTCCTCAGGATGACGGAGTTTAGTCTGTCTGCCTCCTAGATTGGAATGCCTCTTAAAATCATGCACTGCATGGTCAGGATCCCTGTCCAGCCATGTGCCGATATTGGCAGTGCCTTCACGCTGGCCGACAAAGCATAATCCTCTCCATTCCCCAACCTCCCACCCTCTCCACCCCACCCCAAGTTAAGCGAGGGTGATTGTATGCTTTAGTTAGGTGGTGTTATATTGTGTAACCTAATGTTCGCAGTATATTGAGTACACAACGTTCAAAATGCGAATACTAGTGTTCATAAGCCGTCTTTGTGATCGAATGTGCATTAATACCTGAGTTAAACACCCACCATTGTTTCAGCACAAGTGACTGTACCTGTATATTTTACTACAGACTCTTTTTACTGCACTATTTTTACTGCACTACCGCTCGATGGCGCTATTGCTTTGTCTTTTTCATACCAATAAAGAAATCTTTAAAAATAATAATTGGGAGGTAAAACACTTCTACTAGCATTTATACAGGTTAAGTATTTTCTTCGTGTAAAAACGGAGCACAGTATCATAGTGACTGCAAGCTTTTACATATATTTACCTATTCATTTACTAACATTTTGCTGGTGGCAATTGAGCGTGGCACTTGCTTTTTGTGAAATGGATTTACCTTGTCACTGATACTGTTAAATTATATCAAACAAGCAGCTTTAGTGATAACCCGAAGCAGGTGCAAACAATTAACATGTTTCTATGCGTATTTGCCATTTGCTTTTGCTTTGTTGTGATCTAATTAAAATGCTTTTCCAGCTGACTTTAGAATTTACCGACCTAATGAGCCTCGTTTGTACTTTTCTTGATGCTGATATATTTTGAAATATCTGTAAAATCTGTTTACAAATATTTCAATGTAGTGCTGTGTTAGGAATCGTGTGGCATACACTGGTATCTTTCTTTCACATTGCCAGGTTTCACTAACTTTGTGTGGATCCAGCAGCAACAAAGTACTCCTTTCCCTCTCTCACCACCTCCACTGGGATACGAGGACCACTGCAAGAAGCAGGGAAAGGGAAATGGCGCCAACATAGAGAACAGAGATGAGACACTGTTCCACCACTCTGCAGCTTCGCTCCAGCTGCTCCGTGAGGTCTGCTAGATGTAGTGGATCTCTACAAGGCAAAGCGAGACCTTACATAAATGTTAAATGGAAGTCTGATTAAGAAATCGTATACCGCAGCACCACCTCTGTGTACTAACTCTTTGTACTTTGACATGAAGTTGGTAATTCCTAAAAACTAAACATACAAAATATATCTTTCTCAAAAACTACATTTACAATTGTGTTTTTCTGATGTTTTAGACTGCCTTAAACCTCATCTCACACACATACACACACACACTTGTGGAAGGTCAGTTACATTTTCTACTTCTATGGCGCTGTAAAATAATCAATAATCAATACTGTTAACATCCTACTATTCCGTAAACTTCGCAATAACAAATCCAATGCATGGTCCCCTCAAGGATTCCTTCTTATTATTATTTCACAGGGCAAACTTACCCGAATATACAACCCCCGCCTGAATAGTTTACATATATATTCAAGAGACTATTTCAAAGTTTGTTTTCATGAACAGCATGATAGTTCTCTAAAATGCAATTGTCCATTCAAAACAATCCTCTCAGAAACATCGGCTGTTAGCAGGGAAATTCAAAATTCATCTCGGGAGGAGCAGCAACATTGTAGCATAATTACCTAGCAACTGAAGATGTGCGCCGTCTATCTATAACACACAAGATTTCAGGCCTGTGGGCATCATAGTTCTCTGCCAGCATGCTGCCGTGTAGCACACCTCCGTGCGCAGCCCCAGCATAAGGTTTACTTGCTGAAAGGAATCTAGCAAAATCAGATTGGGATTACCACCTCCATTTAGGAGCCACAGCAAGCAGTAGATAATCCCACCAGGCTACTGCCTGACACACACTGTCTGCACCCCAGAAGATTTTCACTACATTCATGTTGCGAAAAGTCCCTCACAATGCAGACTCTGAAGTCAGAGAAATAAGTAAACATCATCTCTGTATTAAATGAATAAACAGAAACCTGTCAGAAAACATTGACAGTTCATCTGTCTTTGAACACAGCAAATGCAACAACATAGAAATAAAATCCAAAGGCCTCTCTATTGCGCCTTTTCCTCTGACCACCTCCAGGGTTATTCTTGGAGTGCCGCAGCACCTCTAGTTGATTTAGCACAGCTACATTTTTATTATAACAAGAGTTTGTTGTTCGCTTTTTGAACTGTTGACTAAAATCTTTTTTTTGCTTCTAGGCTTTTCTGAGCTTTCACTGTAAAAGCTGTTTTAATCTTGCTCATTGATTTTTATTGATGTGAATATAATACTGAAGCAATTGTATTAGCAACTTAGTTTAAGGTTGAATGGAGACCATTGGAGTTTGCAAATGGAATGTCTATTTGAGGATTATGTTTCAAAGCATCGGGCAAAACGTTCAGGTTGCCTTAAACCCATAAATAAAACTCAACATATCTCAGGTGTTCATTGCCTTTAATCACGCTGGTGGGCTGTTGTTGAAATTTTGCCAAATCACTAGTAAACTTCATATGGACTGACTTCCCTGTGCCCACGTTCAAACGTTAAAAACACTAAATTTCCTGCTCACTAGTAGTGGGAAGCCAAGTCTCGAATGATAAATATTGTCTTTTGATTGTAGCATTTTTAGAATGTCAGTCTCTCCTTCCTTAAACCAGAGTATGAAAGAGGTCACCTCTTGGCAGAACTGTATGGAGGTATGACACCAAGCAGATGTACATACTGAAGGGCTAGCAGCCTTACTGAGGGGTCCTATTGTTCACGTCCTCTACCTCTCCAAAGCGCGACAGAGCAATCGTGCTGAGCAGAAGTGAGCGAAGAAGTGTCTCAAATCCTCTTATCGGGTGGCAGAGCCAGGCCGCACAATACAATGTCCCTGAAGCACTGCGCACCTCAGGCTCTCCACCTTCCGCTCTGGAAATAATTACCTGTTTCATCTCAAACCCAACAAAGCCTTGCAAAGAGCAACAGGGGGCAGCAAATACATCCTTCCAAAAATACCAGGAGCTTCTCTTCTCATGAAATACACTTGTAAAAGCGATGCATTTCGGGAGAGAAAATACTGATTATTAATAGTCTTAACTTGCTCCTTTCACCCGAAATGACTACCTTGAGTGTTGGCAAAAAACAGCAAGACGCTGATCTTGCATGTATTGTCAACCACCTTGGAGAGGCTGGAGAAGAATCAATGTTGCATTTTTTAGAGCTGATGGGCCGAATGTTCGAAAAGGTTGGTCACAAATGTGCCTTGAAATTGCACGCTGGCTTTTTGACTTTTTTTTTTGTTACGTTCAGTCTCTAATGCAATGTGACCTTTGTGCTATTAGGTCACACTGCAAAATCTCCAGTTGGAGGGGGTCACAAAAAACATGCCTAATGAGCGGTAATAGGCAAGTCGCTATTTGCAACCCCATACCTAACTGCCAACACAGGGATGGTGACAGGCAAGGAACAAAAGACTGACATGTCTCTGTTTGCATTCCCAAATGAACATATTTTTTAAACCAGCTTTACTGTATAAAGGAACCTGCTGGTCCTGGCCCTTGTAAAAACAACAAGTGATGGACGAAATGCTGAACATTGTCAAACATTCACCCCCAGTACAGTCATCTGGGCCTAAATCCATCATTTTTTTCGCTGCCCATGCCATTCCAGTTTGGACCGAGCCATATGCAAATCAGTCTTGACCCTGTTCCCCATGGGAACAGTCCAGCCCAAACTGCTAGACCAGGTCTTCCCTGGAAACAAGCATCCTGGGACCGTTTTCACCCCTCATCAGCCATGCTAGCTTGAATCCAGTGGCATGGGAAGCACAGGACCCACATCTGGGCATACCCTTCCCACTTGGGGCGACAAAGCAAAAAACAAGTGATGGACGGAATGCTGAACATTGTCAAACATTCACCCCCAGTACAGTGATCTGAGCCTAAATCCATTGTTTTTTTGCTGCCCATGCCATTCCAGTTTGGACCCAGCCATATGCAAATCAGTCTTGACCCTGTTCCCCATGGGAACAGTCCAGCCCGAACTGCTAGGCCAGGTCTTCCCTGGACTGGAAACAAGCATCCTGGGACCGGTTTCAGGGTTTCACCCCTCATCAGCCAGGCTAGCTTGATTCCAGTGGCATGGGAAGCACGGGGCCCACGTCTGGGCATACCCTTCCCACTTAGGGCGACAAAGCAAAAACAACAAGTGATGGACGGAATGCTGAGACCAGTCCCAGGATGCTTGTTTCCGGTCCAGGGAGGACCTGGCTTGGCAGTCCCTTGCTCACTGTACCACTGGATTCAAGCTAGCCTGGCTGATGAAGGGTGAAACCCTGAAACCGGTCCCAGAATGCTTGTTTCTTGGTCAGGGAGGACCTGGCTTGGCAGTTTGGGCTGGACTGTTCCCATGAGGAACAGGGTCAAGACTGATTTGCATATGGCTGGGTTCAACCTGGGGAGGCATGATGAGCAAAAGAACAATGGATTAAACCCAGATCTGTGACTGGGGGTGAGTGTTTGCATTGTTCAGCACTCCGTCCATCATCCTTTTGTGTTGCTAAAGTTGCCCTAAGTGGGAAGGGGATGCCCAAACATGGGTCCCTTGCTCACTGTGCCACTGGATTCAAGCTAGCCTGGCTGATGAAGGGTGAAACCCTGAAACCGGTCCCAGGTTGCTTGTTTCCGGTCCAGGGAAGACCTGGCTTGGCAGTTTGGGCTGGACTGTTCCCATGAGGAACAGGGTCAAGACTGATTTGCATATTGCTGGGTCCAACCTGGGGTGGCATGGTGAGCAAAAGAAAAATTGATTAAACCCAGATCTGTGACTTGGGGTGAGTGTTTGCATTGTTCAGCACTCCGTCCATCATCCTTTTGTGTTGGTCCTGGCCCTTGTGGCAGGTTCATCCCCTGTCTTTTTTACCTAATCCATCCTATTTTTTCTACCCTCTTGCTGTTGGCTCTAGGACTCTGAGCACTTTATCACTGCTGACCAGTGCTAAAGTGCTGGTGCTCTCCCATCTAAAGTTGGTATGATTGGCTTACACCTAATTGGCTTATTTAATTTTCCTATAAGTCCCTTGTAAAGTGGTATCTCCATAACCAGGACCTGTAAATTAAATGCTACTAGTGGGCCTGCAGCACTGCTTCCGCCACCCACTGAAGTAGCCTTTCAAACCTGTCTCAGGCCTGATAGCGCAAGGCCTGTGTGCACAGTTTTCTGCCACAGGGACCTGGCATCTAAATTTACTTGCCAGGCCCAGAACTCCTCTTTTACTACATGTAAGTCACCCCTAAGGCAGGCCCGAGCTAGCCCTATGGGCAGGGTGCCATGTATGTAGAAGGCAGGACATGTGCCAGGTTGCGTGGCCTGTCCTGGTAGTGACAAACAGCCTAACTTGGTGTCTCACTGCTGTGAGTGCTGCCTTCTCATAGGATTGCATTAGAAATGCCCTGCCTTATGTTTAAGGGTTATTGTCTGATTTATGAGGGGTAGCATAGGCATGTTTAGTATGGTTGTAATGGTGATAAGAAATACTGCTTACTGGTGTAGATGTATTTTTTAATTACTATTGCAGAAATGCCACTTCTAGAAAGTGTGCATTTCTCTGTGCTTATGACTCTGGTGTTTTGCAGCTTGACTCCAATCCACGTCTGGGCAGAGTGACAGTTGGGGCTTTGTGCACACTTGTCAGACAGCCTGTACACAGGAAGGGTGGAGGTGTCACAGAGGTGCATCTGCATACTGAATAGTCTTCCTGGTCTGAGAGAAAGGAGAGGCTGGGAACATCTACATTTGTAAAGGCTGTGCCCTGGCCTCACACAATAGTTTTTTTTATCCCCAACTGATGTTTGGAGCCTGTGCTGGAGGAGAGAGGGGGCACTCCCAGAACCAGTTGTAACTGGTTGGAACATCCTCTCCCCTTCCATTGTAAAACACTGTAAAAACTGAATATAAGTACAGGGAAGTTTCCCCCACAATTTGGAGACTCTTGGAGACATCTTGGAACTGGACACAGAAATTCTGGAAGGACTCACCAGGGACCGCCATGGACTGCTGCTGCTGTGCTGACCTGTGACCTGCTTGGTTACTGTAAGGACTTGCCACTTGCTTGCATCCTCTTTGTGCTGGCCTGTTCCCTGAACTCTGCTACCAGGGGCAGGGTGCCGTGGCCAATGACCCCTGCAACCATTGAAGCGCGAGGAGTGCTTCACGTCCTGACAAAACTGGCGCTTTGGAAAGCACTTCATCTTTTATCCTTAAAGCGCTTTGAGAGCGCTCCTTATCGCCCAGAAACACTGCAGCGATGTGGGCTCATCATTAAGTGTAAAGCGCTGTGTGAAGCGCTTACTGTGCCGTGGAACAATCACCGCCGCAGCCCGGGTGGGCTGTTCATCGTGAGCGCAAGGACGCGCTATCACATTTTGCCCCAGGGGCACAATCAAAAGAGGAATGCCTCCAGGGCACAGGTAGGCACCTACTCTGGTGCCTGTCATTTTGGACGGCTGGGTGAGCCGCAGAGCATTGCAGGAGACGTCGGGCGCTGAAGGACGCCTCATCGGAGGCTCCCCCGCCCCACCGGGCCCCTTTCTCCTGGTTTTGGGAAGGGCAGGGGAGAAGGAAGCCTCTCCCTGCCCCACCAGAGCCCCGAAGGAGTAGTTGCAGGACCACAGGGGGGCGGAAGCCTCACCAGAGGCCCCCGCATCCCCGGTTCCATTTTGGTGGCCCCTTGTGGGCTTGAACCTTGTGTTGTCCCCCCCTCGTTGGAGGGCCGGTGAAGGCTCGGGAGGGGGCTCAGAGATCGCAGGCCCTAGAATGGGCCCGGTATTAAAGCAGAGGGGGTGCGTGGCGCCCCCTCCTTTCTGAATAATTTGCTGACTTTGGTCCACCCGTGAGGGCGGCTGAGGCCAGGGGGGGCCCTGGGGCCTGTAATTAATGTAGAGGGAGTGCGTGCCACCCCCCTCGTCCTTGGAACTCCTGGGAGGCCCCCGTTTGGCACAGAGGAGTGCAGGGGGCCCCATTTTCCGTTCCACTGGCACTGGAGGTGCCCTCATCTAAACCAGGTACTCCTAAGAGACAATGGTGGTCATTCTGACCTCGGCGGTAAAAGGCGCTTACCGCCGGTCAGAAATCCTCCATAATTCCGCCGCGGTCGCGGTAATCCGCCACGGTCATTCTGACCCACAGCAGCCAAACCGCCGAAAATCCGACAGCCACAACAGACCGCCAGACCAGCGGTCGGCGGAAAAGTGGAGGTGACCAAACCTCCACCGTCACGCCAACAGAAATACGCCCATGCCATTCTGACCCACGAATCCACGCGGCGGTCTTTCAATCGCGGTTTTCCAGTGGCGGTACACACCGCCGCGGTCAGAATACACACAAACGAACAAAACTCAGCAACATTGGACGATTTGAATTCCACACACCGCATACACATACACACACCACTCCCACACACACAATACAATATAAAACACACACCCACATCACCCACAAACCCCTTCGACCAAAATCCAAAAAGAAGCACTGAGAGACACAGCAGCGATCATAGAACACCATCACACAGAGGCACACTACACCATCACCCACACAATATCCACACACAAAACAACACACACCACCACACTCAACACACTTAACTACACATACTCCACCCCACACATCATACACACCACTCCATGGCACCCCAAAGATACCCCCGCTTCTCAGACGAAGAACTCAGGGTGATGGTGGAGGAAATCGTTCGGGTAGAGCCCCAGCTCTTCGGCACACAGGTCCAATACACCAGCATTGCCCGGAGGACGGAGCTATGGCAGAGGATTGTCGACAGGGTCAACGCTGTGGGACAGCACCCCAGAAATCGGGAAGACATCAGGAAGCGATGGAACGACCTACGGGGGAAGGTGCGTTCCATGGTATCTAGGCACAACATCGCCGTGCAGAAGACTGGCGGAGGACCCCCACCTCAACCCCCACAATTTACAACATGGGAGGAGGAAGTCTTGAACATCCTGCATCCTGACGGCCTCGCAGGAGTCGGCGGAGGAATGGATTCTGGTAAGTTGAAGCTTCAATACTGCTTCCCCCCCACCTGCATGCCAAATCATACCCCAACCCTCACCCCCATCCTCGAACCCCACCCTCACCCCCACCCCCATCCTCACCCCCACCCTCACCCCTACCACCATCCTCACCCCCACCACCATCCTCACCCCCACCCCCAGCACACCTATTCCCTGCCAATGTCTCACCATCACAACCCACACATCCCAAAACCTAGGCCTGCATGCGTCCACTAAGCATGGACACCCATCACCAAAGCATGCCCAATGCATATACACATCCCCCCCACAAGCCACCCTCACCAAAGCCCCCACACACGAATGCCAGCACTTGGGGACACGGGAACCCACAGATACACCCATATGGCACACATTGAAACTATAACCATACCTCTATACCCCTGCAGGACCCGACCGCCAACACACCGCCACGGAGGGCCCAGAATTCTCCACACCCCCCACCCAAGAGGCCGTCAGCGATGACAGCAGCTCTGTCGACCTGGACACTGATGACCAGCCCGGACCATCGGGGACCTCTGGACAGTCGGTTCCCCTCAGACAGCCACAGGCCACTACAGACCCAAACCCCTCCGGGAACACCAGCACAGCTCCCACCCAGCGGGCCCATGCCTCTGTCTCCAGGGCGCGTCAATCAGCGGTGTGTCTACCACTACAGGGCACCCAGGATAACCCACCACCCCAACAACAACAGGGACCTGGGGGCAGTGGTAGTGGGCACACCGGCCAGGGGGCAGAGGCCCAGGGAAACAGGGGAACTGGGAGGGCAGCTGTGCGACAGGGGGGGACGGGCCCAGGGAACCCACTCTCCACGAGGCCCTCACCACCATCATGGGAGCATACAACCGCTCCCAGGAGACGATGGCGACGGTACTGGCCAGGTTCCAGGAGATCCAGGTACTGCAGGAGGAACACTATCGGGGGTACAGGGAGGACATCAGAGCCCTCACCTCCACCCTGGTTACCATGGTAGGGCTGCTGCAGGAACTCATCAACACCAGGATGGACACTCAACAACAACAAAGGGCCCCTGCCACTAGCCTGGACCAAGAACAGCCAACCACCTCCGCCGGCGCTAGTGGACAGGAGGCCCCCGCACAACAGCAGCACACCAGACCCCCACCTCCTGCAGGAGAAGAACCACCCCGCAAGAGGGCCCTGAGATCTCGCAAGAAGACAGAGTAGGATGTCAAGACCCCCGCCAGCAAAGGATACCACCTGATGTCATCCCACTGTCCCACATTGTCACCCTGTGCATCCTTGAACTGCCCATGCTCCATCTCTCCACAGGCCTATGGACAATGCACCTGTGTGACTGTTACTCTGGACTCTGCCATGGACATTCCTTCACCATAGCCCCCACCCACTTGAAACCACCCATCCCATTTTGAGCACTGAAATAAACACCTATTTTGCACAAAACTATCTGGAGTCTGGCTGTGATTTCAAAATATTGTAATTGACATGACAGTGCAAATATGTCCTTGTACATAGTGAAGTCAACAAACAGCTGCCACAAAGCTGTAGTCCATGGGGAAACGAAGCACAGGACTCGTAGTGGGGACCCCAGATCTGAAATAGGGAGGGAAAAGCCACAACTCAGTCATCATACACTGGGGCAAATAGACAGGCAGCAGAGATGCAGGAGAGTAGTTCACATTTACTAAATTATGTTTGAATTGTTACCTGTGTCCTATTGGAAGTACTGTTCAATGATTCTGTCCCTGTTGTCTGTTTCAGCCCCGTCGTCTTCCTCCTTGTCACTCTCCACAGGTTCCACAGCTGCCACAACACCACCGTCTCGACCATCCTCCTGCAGGAAAGGCACCTGGCGGCGCAAAGCCAGGTTGTGAAGCATGCAGCAGGCCACGATGATGTGACACACCTTCTTAGGTGAGTACATTAGGGATCCACCTGTCATATGCAGGCACCGAAACCTGGCCTTTAGGAGGCCGAAGGTGCGTTCGATCACCCTCCTAGTACGCCCATGGGCCTCATTGTACCGTTCCTCTGCCCTGGTCCGGGGATTCCTTACTGGGGTCAGTAGCCACGACAGGTTGGGGTACCCAGAGTCCCCCAATAGCCATACACGGTGTCTCTCTAGCTGTTCCATCACGTAAGGGATGCTGCTATTCCTTAGGATGTAGGCGTCATGCACTGACCCAGGGAATTTGGCATTTACATGCGAGATGTACTGGTCAGCCAAACACACCACCTGGATGTTCATGGAATGGTAACTTTTTCTGTTCCTGTACACCTGCTCCCTGTCTCTTGGGGGAACCAAAGCCACATGGGTCCCATCAATGGCACCAATGACGTTGGGAATATGTCCAAGGGCATAGAAATCACCCTTCACTGTAGCCAATTCGCCCACCTCAGGGAAAAGGATGTAGCTCCTCATGTATTTCATCAGGGCAGACAACACTCTGGATAACACCTTCGAAAACATGGGCTGAGACATCCCAGAAGCAATTCCCACTGTTGTCTGAAATGACCCACTTGCCAAGAAATGGAGTACTGACAGGACCTGCACCAGAGGGGGAATCCCTGTGGGTTGGCGGATGGGGGACATCAGGTCGGGCTCCAGCTGGGCACACAGTTCATGTATAGTGGCACGGTCAAGCCGGTAGGTCAGGATAATGTGGTGTGCTTCCATTGTCGACAGGTCCACCAGCGGTCTGTACACAGGAGGATTCCTCCTTCTCCTCGCCAAACCCAGCGGACGGTGCCTAGGAAGGACAACATGGAGCACACAGTCAAGCAACCCACAGGTACGTACTCACAGCTTGCACAGTAAACGATTCTCTATGCAGTGAATGGCGTGTATGAGTGGCTATGCAAGGCCTAGGCCTGTGTGACGCAGTTTAAATTGAGCCATGTGGACCCTCGTAATGGCGGCTGCCTGACCTGTGAAGTGTGACAATGGGATGTGAGGTCAATGCGCTGGCGTGGCACACCGCGGCGGTCGGCGGTCGAAGACCGCGGCGCGAAGCCGCATTGGTTAACATTGAAGCCTATGGGTTTCAGGAGCCAATGGCGAAGGGCGCCGGCGGTGGCGGTACGCACCGCCGCGGTACGCACCGCCGCGGGCGTGACCGCCATTTTCTATCTACTTATTCACTCGCGACTTGAACTTTCACAGGAGAGGACCTATACTGCAAGTGTTGCTGTGACCTCGGTCTGGAAGGGACAATGGCTGCTGCGCCTGGGGAAAGGGCCTCTGCCTTCACTGGAGAAGAGTTGGAGAAACTTGTGGATGGGGTCCTCCCCCAGTATGCGCTACTCTACGGTCCTCCAGACCAATAAGTGAGTTTAATTCAATATGGATTTGGGGCCACTGGCTGGCTTGGGGGCCTGGCGGGGGGCATGGCGGGGATGGGGGGCATGTTGGGCCTGGCGGGGGGCATGGCGGGGATGGGGGGCATGTTGGGCCTGGCGGGGGGCCTGGCGGGGGGCATGGCGGGGATGGGGGGCATGTTGGGCCTGGCGGGGGGCCTGGCGGGGGGCATGGCGGGGATGGGGGGCATGTTGGGCCTGGCGGGGGGTCTGGCGGGGGGCATGGCGGGGATGGGGGGCATGTTGGGCCTGGCGGGGGCATGGCGGGGGGCATGGTGGGGATGGGGGGCATGTTGGGCCTGGCGGGGGGCATGGCGGGGATGGGGGGCATGTTGGGCCTGGCGGGGGGCATGGCGGGGGGCATGGCGGGGATGGGGGGCATGTTGGGCCTGGCGGGGGGCATGGCGGGGGCATGGCGGGGATGGGGGGCATGTTGGGCCTGGCAGGGGGCATGGCGGGGGCATGGCGGGGATGGGGGGCATGTTGGGCCTGGCGGGGGGCCTGGCGGGGGGCATGGTGGGGATGGGGGGCATGTTGGGCCTGGCGGGGGGCCTGGCGGGGGGCATGGCGGGGATGGGGGGCATGTTGGGCCTGGCGGGGGGCATGGCGGGGGCATGGCGGGGATGGGGGGCATGTTGGGCCTGGCGGGGGGCCTGGCGGGGGGCATGGCGGGGATGGGGTCATGTTGGGCCTGGCGGGGGGCATGGCGGGGATGGGGGGCGTTGGGCCACTGGCAACGAAAATGCAGACAAACTTGAACGTGGTATTTCTCCCTCCCTGTACGTGTCACATAGGTCCGCGCCCATGGGAAGATCGGGATTTGGCGTGCCAACGCCAAGGAAGTCCGGACCCTGGGGGTCCACCAGCGACGGGGCACCCACTGCCGCAAGAGGTGGGAGGACATCCGCCGCGGGACCAAGAAGACCGCTGAGTCTCTGCTGGGGATGGCCTCCCAACGTAGGCGGGGTGCCTGCCGTCAACTGACCCCCCTGATGTTCCGGATCCTGGCGGTGGCCTACCCTGATTTGGATGGGCGCGTGAGGGCAGCACAGCAGACACAAGGGGGTGAGTACAAGCATAATCTACTCTGTTGTCGCGCAGTGGAGGTGTCTGGGTGGGGGAGGAGGGCTGTGGGTCCCCCTAGGCCAGGGCGATATCTGTAGGCTGGGCACCCCCGTAAGCCCCTGTGTCCCCAGCCACCACCCTCAGTAGTGTGCCAGTACAGCCATCCCTGGGCCGTGTCATCCATGGGTGCAGTTGTCAACTCTAGGCGTGTAGGGCATGTTCCACGGAATGCGTAGCGGACCCCAAGTGCGCAACTTAGTGCAGGGGGCATCTGTGTCTGTCATGTCCGCTAACTGTACCGGTGATCCATGTACTCAAAATCTCTTTATTTCTCTCTCCCCCCCCCTTTTTGTTTGTCTTTCTGTGCTTGTGTGCATCAGCATCATCAGGCGGAGGAGAAGTGGAATCGGGGCAGGAGGGAGCTGCATCTCACATGGCCCAGGAGGGCCATGCCACAGAGTCTGACTGGACCAGTGAGACGGAGGGCGAGGGGAGCTCCACAACGGGGACGACTGGACCCTGCAGCGACACGGACACGTCCTCGGAAGGGAGCTCCCTTGCGGGGGTGGCACCATCCGTGCCCCCCGCCATTACAGGTACAGCCGCCACCCAGCGCACCATCTCCGCCCTCCCAGCAGCCCCTCAGCGTTCGCCCCGTGCCCGCTCTGCCAGGAAGCCGGGCATCTCCTTCGCCCCAGGCACCTCAGGCCCTGCCCCAGTTACCCCTGCTGCCCTCAGTGAGGAGGTCATTGACCTCCTCCGAACGCTCATTGTTGGGCAGTCTACCCTTTTGAATGCCATCCAGGGGGTGGAGAGGGAGGTTCATCGCAGCAATGCGTACCTGGAGGGCATTCATTCGGGTCAGGCTGCCCTTCAGCGATCGTTCCAGGCTCTGGCCTCAGCACTGACGGCAGCCATTGTCCCTGTCCCCTGCCTCCCTCTACTAACTCCCTCCTCCCAGTCTCCTGTTCCTCTGCCTGTCCCACACACACCATCAGACCAGCCTGCACACACCTCAACACCCAAGAGCAGCTCATCCAAACATAAGCACCACAGATCACGCAGACATTCACACGAGCAACATTCCGATGCAGACATGCCAACAGTCACTACCACCTCTGTGACCCCCACCTCCTCGTCTCCCTCCTCCCTCCCTGTGATGTCTACACTCACACCTTCATTCACCTCACCATCAGCCAGTGTTTCCATCACCAGCACACCCTCCAGTACAGTCCGCACACGTGCAGTCACCACCCCCACTGCCATTTACACGTCCCCTGTGTCCTCTCCCACTTTGTCTGTCACCCCCTCTTCCACACCACACAAACGCAGCCACCCACCCACCCAACAGCCATCCACCTCACGACAGCCTATCCCTCCTGCACCTGCACCCAAAGACAGCAAACGTGACTCACCTACAACCACATCCTCTCCCTCCACTCCCATTCCCACTGTACCTACCACTCTCCATTGTCCCAAGAAAATCTTTCTCGCTACTGCTAACTTCTTTCCTGACCCTGAGCCCCCCCCTCCTTCTCGTCGGGGTAAGAAGAGCACCTCAGCCACCACCAGCCCTGCAGCCCCCTTGACAAGGGTGCAGGGGTATTGGAGCCCACCAGCCCGCATGTCTGGATCTTCGCCCAGCAGCAAGGGGACAGGCAGCCCACCCCCTGGGAAGAGGAGCAGAAGGCGGAAGGGCCGCCGCAGGAGCCCGGGTTCTATATCCCCCCAGGACACTAGCCAGCCACCGTCAACAGCCACAGCTCCAAAGGGAGGAAAGGGCCACAGACTCCCGACTAAGGAGGGCAAGGGCAGCAAGGCGGATAAGTCAGGCAGCAGGCCTGCTGCCCATGGAGGACCCGTCACAGCTGCCCAGGAGGAGCCCACAACCCCCATAGCCACTGCCCAGGGAGGAACCGTCACAGCTGCCCAGGGAGAGCCCACCACCCCCATAGCCGCTGCCCAGGGAGGACCTAGCCCAGCTGGCCAGGAGGGCCCCACCACCCACAGCCCAGGTGGGCATTGAAGGAGCACCATCCCCGCTGCCCAGGAGGGCACCACCAGGCAATGAGCAGTTGGCCATAGAATGGCCGCCGTCTCCAGCACCGCTCCGCTGGGGACCGCCGTCTCAAGAACCGCTGAACTGGGCCCTTCAAGGCAAGAACCGCTGAACTGGGCCCTTCAAGGCAAGAACCGCTGAACTGGGCCCCGCCGTCTCCAGCACCGCTCCGCTGGGGACCGCCGTCTCAAGAACCGCTGAACTGGGCCCTTCAAGGCAAGAACCGCTGAACTGGGCCCTTCAAGGCAAGAACCGCTGAACTGGGCCCCGCCGTCTCCAGCACCGCTCCGCTGGGGACCGCCGTCTCAAGAACCGCTGAACTGGGCCCTTCAAGGCAAGAACCGCTGAACTGGGCCCTTCAAGGCAAGAACCGCTGAACTGGGCCCCGCCGTCTCCAGCACCGCTCCGCTGGGGACCGCCGTCTCAAGAACCGCTGAACTGGGCCCTTCAAGGCAAGAACCGCTGGCCCTTTGGCAGACGTGGCAGGGCAGGATCTGTCTCGGGCAGGGCTGCAGGATGTCCTCTGGCCAACATGCCTCCTCCAGTGGCAGTGGAGTCTGTTATGGACTGTTTGGACTGTGGCTTTGCACTCCCCAGGATGGCCCAGTGGGCAGGCTACCCACTGTATGGACTGTATGGACTGTGGCTTTGCACTCCCCAGGATGGCCCAGTGGGCAGGCTACCCACTGTATGGACTGTATGGACTGTGGCTTTGCTCTCCCCAGGATGGCCCAGTGGGCAGGCCACCCACTGTATGGACTGTATGGACTGTGGCTTTGCACTCCCCAGGATGGCCCAGTGGGCAGGCCACCCACTGTATGGACTGTATGGACTGTGGCTTTGCTCTCCCCAGGATGGCCCAGTGGTCATGGAGTCCCCTCGTGGATCTGGCGTCGTGTACTCAAGTGGCTGAGGTGCCCCCCCTTCCCTTCCCCCTGAGGTGCCTGTCCTTTTTTCTTTCTGATGCCCCTGCAGTGTTCTCTCCGTGGAGTTCTTGTCGTGGGACTGGGCCTTGCCCCTTTGCTCAGGACCCCTGTGGTCCACGGACAGTGGTTGGACTACATATAGTAGATGTATATATTTTGTACATAGTTTATTTATTTATTTGGATTACTGCTGTCCATTTTTCAATATATCTGCCCGTTTAAGATCTCTTCTTTTGGTCTTTGCATTATTTCGGAGGGGGGGGTTTGTGGGTTGTGACAGTGATCTGTGGGAATGCATTGATGTGTGTGTTGTAGTGGGTGTGGGTGGGTGGGTGTGTGCCGGTAATCTTTTCCCTCCCCTGTGTCGTAGGTGCAGTATTCACCGATGTCTTCCGTGCCGCCGGGCGTGCTCCTGGTACAGGAGCAGGTATAGGAGTGCGGGGATGACCTGTAACTCGGGTTCCATACTGCCGGAATCTCGCGTGGAGTATGTGGAGGTGAGCGTTTTCCCGTTCGTAGTCTGTTTCCGCCGTGTTTTTATCGGCGGGGCTCCCGCCCCGGAAAAGGTGGCGGATTGGTGGGTCGTTATCGGGTAGGCGGTACATTGTCTCCCGCCGGGCTGTTGCCGGTGACCGCCAGGCTGTTTGTTTGTACCGCCGTGGCGGTCGGAGTGTTGAAGCGGCGGTCTCTGTTGGCGGGAACCGCCAGGGTCAGAATTCCATTTTTTGGACCGCCAGCCTGTCGGCGGTATGGTCGCGGCTTTAACACCGACCGCCAGGGTTGGAATGAGGGCCAATATATATAACATAAGTTCTTTTTAGACACTTAATTGACTTATATGTTGCCTACCGGTTTTAGGATGTTTCATATGTGTATGCAAATGTTCCTCTTATGGGCATAACATGCTAATATGTTTTTCTGACTTGCCATATGTTTAATAATGTTCCTAATATGGGCGTTTATGATATTCTTATGACAAGTGCTTTGGTGTAATAACGTGTTTCCTGACTACTGCTTAGGTTGCAGAATACTAAGTAACCTGTGTGTTATATGTGACTACTGCTAGTTTTGCAGAGTAACTAATGTGTAACGTTCTGACAACTGCTAAGGTAGCAGGATATTACTGATATGTGACGTTTGGTCTAATAATTGCATTGTGTACAATACAGTATATTTTCATATAACTGGGTGTTGTGTTTCCTTTGTGGTGGGGATAGTGCATCAAATGTGTTGTGTGTGTTGTGCAAAAGCTTTACACATTGCCTCCGGGTTAGGCCTGACTGCTCGTGCCAAGCTACCAAGGATGTGAGCAGGGGTTATCTTGGACGTGTAACTTCCTTGCCCTGACTAGAGTGGGTGGGTTCTGCCTGGTTTAGGTGCATACCCTAGCCAACCAGAAACCCCATTTCAAACAGAACCCATGCTGCTTAAAAAACATTTTGGGTAAAACAACAAGGGCAAGCAGATAGGGAATCTCTTGACAACTGTCTGCTGACTCTGTCCCACGATTGCCCAACACAATTGGGACAAAGGAAGTTATCCGATGGGGACAACTTCCGCTTTGCAAATCATTGACTTACAACATTCTTAAAGGAATCTGATATTTTGCAACGGTCTGTAACCACAACAAATACCACTCCACATAGCAATTAAGACGCGAAGTGCGTTTCACACCTCTTTGTAACTGTGATTTGGATTGGGTCGATCAATCTATTTTGTGAGTAGGAAATCATTTTCTGACTCACAGAAGGATTTAGGGCCACATGTACAAATGTCGGGTTTTGTGACTCGCATTAACATTCATGAGGCAGGTCGCAAATTGCAACCCATTTGGGAATGGCCACACTCACAGGGATGGTGACCTGCTGGAGTCAGCAGACAACCACGTCTGTGACTTCTTTTTAAATTAAGCAGTTTTTTTTTTTTTAATGCAGCGAGTTTTCCTTAATGGAAAATGGGATGCATTTCAAAAATAAAAATGAAATGTTTCAGTTTAATTTTTTCAGAGTAGGCAGTGGTCCGCGGGACAACTGCCTGCTCTAAAGAAATGTTGGCGTCCCCATTCACAAAGGGTAAGGGATTCCTTGGGGACCCCTTCCCGTTTGCGAATGGGTTAGCACCAATTTGAAATTGCTGTCAACTGCGATTGTTTTGCGACCGCATTCACTGTCACAAAACAATCGTACATGCCACTGCGACTCGCAATTAAGAAGGGACGCCCTTCGCACGCCCCTTCCTAAGTCTGACTCGCAAACCTATTTTGCGATTCAGTAAATAAATAACTGCATCCCAAAATAACATTTGTACATAACAAAATGCATTTTTCTGTGCACAAACGGCCTGATTCGGCAAATTGGGCCGTTTGCACACAGAATAAAGCTTTGTACATCTGGCCTATAGTAAGTAGCAAAAAAGCCATTTTGTGGTTGCAAACCCTGGGATTTTGCAGATTGCAGGAATGACAAAGGCAAAATATCTTTGTACACCTTGCAATATATTTGGGTTTGCTAAATGAGGGCCTGGCGAGCTCAAGGGACTTCATGACATGATACAAATCATCAAAGCTACAGTGTCCTGCTCTACATGCAGAGGTGAGAATTTCTTCCTCTTAGGGGTTCATTTATACTTTGTCGGAAGGTGTGAATAGAAATGGCAAATGTGCGTCAAGTGGTTTTAAATTAAATGGGAGTGCATTTAACATCATTTTTATATTTAGAAAAAAATGAACTACTGAATCAAAAATAGGTATTACCACAAATCTCCAGAGGAGAACTAAATGAGGGCCCTAGGGTCACAGATTCCAGGTTTAAGTACTGATGCCCTGTTGATCAATGCAGTTTATATGCGTGATGCTACAGATGTTTAACTCATGTTTCGAAGCTACTACTAAAATTACTTCATGCATGCAAAAGTAAAACACAGTGTTGGTGCAACATGAATATAAAACATAAAATTGAAAAACAGACAAATTCATCTCATGATCCGCTGTCTAGTTTGTGATTTTTTTTAATCTAAATATATTTATTCACAAAAGTCATACATGTACGTGTCAGCTAATAAAGCATGTTGCTGGCACAGTTATTGACGTTATGAAAGCGGGCATCCACCTTAAGACACATGTATGTAGCTACATATACAGGAAGTGAGAACATTATCAAAGAAAAATTGGATTAGTCCAGCCCTCATAAGTAGATATCAGATCAGCTTAGACAGGTGAGGTTGATATCCTCATGTAGTACAACAAATAAATAACGGACAGAACTAGGAGTGTAAACACAGGCCCATATTTAAGAAAAAGTGGCACATCAGCTATGATGCCCCACTTTTCTTGCGCCCCCCCTACCGGCACCATGGTTACACCGTATTTATAATACGGTGCACCATGGCAGTGGTTAGCACAATAGCGGCAACATTTTTGACGCTATTGTGGCACTTTGGTAAGGTAGCATAAAAAATGTTGACACTAGTGCAGCAAAGTGCAAGGAGGCCGATAGGTTCCTATGGGAGTGTCATTTTACCACCTGCTCTGAGCAGGCGTTAAAAATGATGCCAAAAAATGGTGCAGTGAAATCTTTTAAATTTCACTGTACCATTTTTGCGGGCCCCGTAGAACTGAAATGCTCCCCTTGCATACATTCTGCCTGACGCACAAAGTGGCACAATGTATGCATTGCGCCACTTTGCAAATATGGCATGGCAGAAAAGCCACTTAAGCGCCGCCTTAGCGTAAAAAAAAGTGATGGCTGTGCTAAAATGGCGCTAGGGGCTCTTAAAATTGCCCCACAGTTTTAAAGAACAAAGAAAGGACCAGAGGGATGGAGAGGGAGATGCAAACACTACTCATCACTCAGTATTACAAAGGTAAGTATTAGAAGGGTAAGCCAGTGCTTAATTTGTAAAACAATGGTTATCAGTGCCCAAGGCTCTGCTCGGAAGCCCAGGGCCAGTGCAGCTCACCAAAAACCAAGGCTGGTAGTCTTGAATCCACCTCAAGCCTCTTTAATTCATTACCAAACACTCGCTGTCTCTTTATCGCTTCCTTGCAGGTTCCTGCTTCCTCCTTTATGGCGTTTTTGCCATCTTTTTCTTCATCAGTCTTTCTGTTTTGTTTGTCTGATATAGAAAAATAAGTGCCAGTCCCCAAAAATGAGTGCCCTGAACAGAGGTTTGGGCACCCTCACTTTTTCGTTTACTAACTAAGCCCTGCAGATACCAAATGAGAGTTGCATCAAGAAAAGAGGTTGACTCGTTTAATTAAATATAGCGCACATTATGCAAATATTTATGGAAGGTTGGGTTGTTGGTGGTAGACAGATATCTACACTGTCCTATAACCTAATGTCCTTCATATTTATAAAACGTGATTTATTGAACCATGTACACTGAAAATTTTGCACAAAGCAATCCAAACCAAAGATCCCCAGCAATGGTATGGCGAGTCTGCTTTTCTGTTGTTTTTTAGTTACAAAGCATCATGTTGGGTTCTCTCACATGGCATGTAAGACTCGTAGACAGAAGTATGTCAGAATAGTTTTTTCCTACTGTACAGACAGCACAAACGACTAAACCTCCATAAACTCCCACTGTCAGCTTTCAACTGACTTCCCATGGAATCCCTCACCAGAACTCCTGTCACGCATGCTAAGATCTACATTCTAAACACAACACATCCTCCCCCTTGTACAACCACAGACCACCCTAGTAACATACAACACCTAGGGCCACATGTATGTACGTTGGAAGTTGCGATTTTCCTAAGTGCAATTCCATACAAAATGCAATTAGGAAATCACAATCTCAAATGTACAAAACTTTACTGAGTTTATTTTGCGATTCTCAGTGGATCGCAAAATGACCTACCTCATAAATATCAATGAGGTAGGTTGACCCATTGAGAATCGCAAAAAATCAGAGGGATGCTGGTCTGCAGGGGTCAACAGACCACCGTGTCTGTGATTGCTTTTAAATAAAGCAATTTTTTAAACACAGCCTGCGTTTAAAAAGAAAAAAATGAAATGTTTAAGTTTCATTTTTAAGTGTAGGCAGTGGTCCTGCTCTTAAAAAATATTTTCCCAACCATACTCAAAGGAGAAGGGGTCCTTGGACCCCTTCTCATTTGCTAATGGGTTACCACCAACTTCTCATTGGTGGTAAACTGTGAATGTTTTGCAATCGCTTTTTTGTCGCAAAGCATTCTTGAATACCTTTCCAATTCAGAATTAAGAAGGGATGCCCTCAACATTCCCCTTCCTAATACCAAATTGCAACCTCCAAATTGTGATTCAGTGACAAGTTAGTGAATCACAATTTGGACTTTGTACATCCCAAATTGCATTTTCCCAGTCAGAAAATGGCTGATTCTGCGAATTGACCCGTTTGCGACTGGAAAAACGTTTCGTACACGTGGCCCATCATCACCAGACCCCTACAACATATAGCACGACACCTATTACAACATAAAATATGAGACCACAGCAACATAAAACACAGAACTAACATTCACTGCATAAGTACTGATGCCCCTTAATACCTTAAGCCCCAACTGTAACCCAACACAAAACACCAAATAACACAACCTAGACAAAATCTTCAAGATAATGGAGAAGTCGCACTTGGCATCCACCTTTCCTTGAGGAGACCTGCCTCACACTTTCCCTTGAGGAGCCCACCCCTTTCGCTGTGCCATCCTTACCACATCTGTCACCCACAGTTTAAATAGCTTCTGTATGCATATCACCCGGTGCTCCCACACATCATTCCTCAGGCTGCACATCCTGTCTGGAAACATTTTGTGCTCCCAACCACCACCGCTCACTTTGAAGGTTCTCTCCCTCATAACACAATGTGAATTCATTATTCGTATCATTAATTACCACATTTAATTTGCTTTACCATTTACCATTTTCTACCTCCACTGCATGTTTGGAGACCCCGATAATTTTTGTTTTTGGGAAAAACGTAGGCCCTGATTTAAGCCAAAATGGCGCAGGATGGTGCTGCGCCAAAAATACCAGCACCAAGCTGCGCTACTTTTGAAATGCAGGGATGTGCCGTATTTACAGGAATACGGCGCATCCCTGTGTTTCTCCCTGCACCAGCGCTAAATTAAGCTGCCTGCTCCAACATAGGCCTCCTTGCACCATAGTGCAAGGGTTTCTGAGTTGAGGGGACAGATTGTTTATGTGCAGGAAGGTGTCCCTTCCTGCACATGAACAATCTATTATTGCAATTTAGCACTTCTATGTGTGCTGCAAAATGCAGCACAGATAGAAGTACCAAAGCGCCATTTCGGAATGATTGGGTATGTGCAGAAAGGGTCACCTTCCTGCACATAAACAACCATCCTTGGCATTTTGCTTCTTTTATGTGTGCAGAAGAATAAAAGCATTCCTCCTCGTTTTGCCATGCTAACGCCACACCTGGGTGGCATTAGTGTTTGGCGCTGCCTCAGGTTTACAACAACTTGTATATCTGAGGCAGCGTCAAAAGCAATGGGTGTTGCGGTGGAACACCCACTGCAACACCCAGACAACTGTGTCAGAATGGCCAATATTTACAAGGAGGGGTAACACCACAAAATGTGGTGTTACACCTCCTTGTAAATATGGAGCAGTGGTTAGCGCCACCAGAACGTCACAAACAGTGACACTCCGGTGACACTAGGGTCTGTTTGATCTGCCCTTTAGAGTTTCCCCTCTTGATATCAAAAGGCCTTTTCACATTAATTACATCACCTACTTGAAAACATACTTCCCTCACCCTCTTGCTTATGTCGAATATCAATTTGCTCTGCAACTGAGCTTTTGTCAGCCTAGCCCGCACCTGTCCTAAATCTGGTAGTCTGTCCTTTCTATGCATGCGTTCCAACACCCAACTAGGACTCAATTTGCGTGCACCAGGCCTTTCTTTCAATAGCACGAACGGTGAAACTCCTGTGACTGAATGCGGTGTATTATGATTTTTTAAAAGTATTTATAGAGCGCTAACAATCATCCCCAGAGGGATATCACAGGTCTGAGACTGCAATATGTATAGTCAGCAGGAAAGCAGCGAGGAGCAGAGGGTGCAGGTGCATCAGGCAGGGAAGAACCATGTTTTCATTTTTTTCCTAAATACAAGGTAATCCTCGGTAAGGTGAAGATCCAAAGAGAAAGCATTCCAGTGAGACGCTGACAAGTGAGTAAATGAGCGACCACCTGCTCTAGCCCTCTTAATGCTTTTAGTTTTGGCCATGGCAAGGTTTTTTGATTTACAATTTCTTCGAGGTTGGTATAATTCCACCTTCTGCCATGGAAGCAAAGGGCCAGAGTTGTACAAAGCCCTGTGAGTATGACAGAGAAGCTTAAACGTAGTTCTTTTGCGTGTGGGCATCCAATTCAGTTTTTAGGCAGGTGGAGGCAGAATTGTGTCTATTCTTATTGCAGATAAGTTTTTCAGTGGCATTTTGTATCGTCTGAAGATGCGTAAACAGATAATCCGCCATTCCCATATGCAAAGCATTTCCATAGTCCAGACGACTAAAAATCAAAGCCTGGACAATAATGCGACACCAGTCAATTGGGATCCTTCTGAACAGTTTTTTAAGCAGTTTTAATAAACCAAAGCATTTACCACATGTGGACATTACCTGGTCTTGATTGGCTATGGAACGATCAATAATAATTCTTAGATATTTTGCATTTTGTTTAGGTTCTGTTGCAGTATCTAACAAGCAGGGCCACCAAGAATCATCCCAAATATGTTCAGGTCAGCCAAACAGCAGGATCTCAGTTTTTTTGTGCGTTGAGGTTTAAAGAGTGAGCCGTCATCTAACTGGCCACTTCCGAGAGACAACCCACTAAATTCTTCTTGGTCTCTGACTACTTTTCACCAATAGAGGTGATCAGCTGAGTGTCATCAGCGTTAGAGCAAATGTCAAAGCCCCAGTTTATGACCAGTGTGGCAAAGGCTGTGACATATACATTGAAATGTGTGGGGCTCAGAGAAGAGCCCTTAGGGTACACTACATTTTGGACCATAAGTGGATGATCTAAATGTGTCCAGATTGGGATCTATTATACAGAGAGGATTCAAACCATTGAAGAGTAGCAGAGTTGAGTTGTATCTCAATTAGTCTCTTATTAAGCAGGCTATGAGAGACTACTGAGTGCCGTAGAGAGATCTAAAAGAATCAGGGCCACTGCCTTGCCCTGATCTACCTCCAGTATGACATTGTCCAGAACGGCAAGCAAGGTACTCTCAGTGCTATTTTTAGCTCTAAAGCCTGTCTGTGAGGGATCTAGTAAGTCATTAGCCTCCAAAAAAGTTGTCAATTGGAGGTTAATAAATCTCTCATGTCTTTAGCCATAAATGGCAGCAGTGAGATGGGATGTTAATTTGATAGTGTGGACATATCAAGTCCCGCTTTCTGTGCTAACGGGAGGATTAGGGCTTGCTTCCACAAATCTAAATATACCGCTCTATTTAAAGATGAATTAAAGACTTGGGTCAGATGTACATTCAAAGTAGATGCTAAGGGAGAAAAATGAAATGAGGGCAGGGATCCAGTGGGCAAGCAGACTTAATTTCAGACATAGTTTTCTCCACATGTTCTTTAGTGATGCAGGTAAAGTTATCTAAGGGAGCTTTGGCTCCAGGGTGGGGGCCTGTCAAGATACCAAAAAGGTCTTCTAAGGTGGGTTGTGTGCTGAAAGTGGAGTACATTTTCTATATTTTATTGGAAAAATAACTGGCTATGGTCTCACAATGCTGCAGTGAAGGGGTATTGGTTTGTGACAAACTACCTGGTTGGGATAATTCTCTCACAATTTAAAAATGTTTCTTTAGAAAGCCACTATTGTCATTTAACCTTTTGATAATGTAATTTTTCTTTGCTTTTCTAACCTGCTGATAATAGTCGTTTAATTGGTGTTTGTATGATAGCCTGTCTATTGCATTTTTTGGGAGTATCCATACTCTTTCAGCGGCCTTACATTTCTTTTTCTTGTTCTTCATCTCCAAGGAGTACCATTGTTCAGATGGGGTCAATCTGCGAGGTGTGTTAGTTTTTAGGGGAGCACAGGCATCCAAGGCAGCCGAAATGGCTGTATTGAACAGGTGTAGATAACTAACAAGGGATGGAGGTGTCACATTCTGGAGACGAGAAGTGATTGGCAAAAGTTTCAACACTGATTTTGCTCCAGGGCCTTTTGGGAACATTTGAGATTTTGGAGAACTGTTTATGGTTTAGTTGGAGAAAAATTGCAAATCTCACACTAAAATGATCTGACTCTAAAGAGGGGAGATTTTAATATCTTTTATGTTGTTAGAATTTGAGAAGAGTAGATTGAGGGTGTGCCCTGGAGAATGAGTGTGGGCATTAATCATTTGAATCGGTTGTAGGCTAAGCATATCCTTTTCTAGTTGTTTACACAATGGATCTTCTGAGATTTTAAAGTGTAGATTAAAGTAGCCAACTACAATATAGCTAAAGTGGTTCACCATAATAGGAGCAAGCCATGCAAACAGCCTGTCGCCAAGTGAACATTATAGCCCAGCGGTCCATAAAAAATAGCGCCACACAGCAGCCTCTCATCCGTTAATGCCAATTGGAAAGCAAACCATTCCCCATCAGCTGACGAATAATTACCTTCTATTGAGCTGGTATACATATCTTTAAAGGTAATGTCCATACCACCACCCTGACGTCCTGCCTTATCACATTTTAGAATTTTGTAGTTTAGGCGCAGTGAGACCGCAATGTCGGGTAAATCGGTCTCATTAAGCCCGGTCTCAGTGATAAAAAGTACATCTGGAGTTTCATCTCTAATCAGATCCCATATCTCTATGGAATGCTTAGGTAAGGATCGAGTGATGAAGTATAAGAATTTAAGAGTGTGAGTGTTAGGGCGCTAAATGGAATTAGGGGTCCTAATAAAAGGTCCCTTGGTTAACCCAGCTTCCCACTTACCGGTATGGCAGGAGTAAGGTCTTTCCATTGAACTTGGTGAACCCACAACACACAAGTTTGGTCCATGTCTGGTAGTTTTTTTTAAGTGAAGTAGTGATAGCGCGTCCAGTCCTTAAAAATTACCTGTACTTGGACACGCTGGAGGTCGATGAACCTTTTAACCGAGTTGGGTTCTCCTCATCCAGGAATAGTCGGATCACTTGAATCAATAGTCAATAACCGTTCTAATCAATACGCAATACTCAATTAATAATCAAACAGCACATTAGGAATCAATAACAATTTGTATTTTCACACGCCATGACCTTTCAGTCATGAATAACCACACCGGTTTATTGAAAGTTAATGAATTTATTTCCCTATATTAACAAAGCTAAAAACAATATAGGTGAGTCTCAAAATCAAATGATATATGTATACGAACATTACTAGCTGTCCATAGCGGCGGAAGAAACGCAATCTACGCAAAATCTGTATTATAATGCACTCGGTTATAGCAATGCAAATCACTAATATAAGCAATTAAATTTGACAAATTTCATACATCGGTCAGCATAACAAGATTTCAATTTAGCATGGTGCATCAGATGAATACCTTGACTAGCCTCTGATTAGCATTGGCATGTGGGGCTTCATGCAAAACAAATTTTGTCAACACAAATTTAGAAAACTTCTAGCTTGGGCCCTATCAAAATAAGCAGTTGGTACCTAGGAAGGAAAACATAATGCATAATACAATTATCCTTACATATTTACCAAATACAATCAGCATTCAAGGAAAATCTTCGTCCTTCAGGTATCGGTTAGATCAGCATGGGGCAGATTTCAAAGGGGCAAAGTTAAGGGCAAGTTTCCTTGCGGCAGCAAGGAGAATGGGGCAAGAGTTACTGCATGGGCAAGACGGGGCAACATTAAAGTTAAAGTCTCTAGGGTGAGAATTCTTTAAAGTTTCTTTCTCTGCGACAGAGAAAAGGTCCAAAATGGCTTCTCGAATCTTGCTTCAAGATGGCATCAAGGAAAATGGCTGACTTCTCTTTGTCCGGTGGGTTTAAGTAAGAAACATCCCAAATCCTTCAGGGTCTTCCATTGGAGGGTTCATAGGGTGGCTTCAATTTGACCAATGAATAGTGTCTTTCTCCTAGTACTCATTTATGCATACATTGTCCTTGGAGCCTTGAAACACAAGTTGCAACAAAGTTTGCCAATTATTTCGGTATCAGTGCTTTTATTGTCCGCACCTGCAGGAGCTGACCTTGCATCAAAAGGGATAAAACCATCCTAGCACGAAACCTTGGGATAAGGGTATTAGTCATCTCTACTGGAAAAATACAGCATTATACTAAAATAGTAAGTCTTTGTTAAAGCAAGTGAAAACCACGCAGTTAAATTTTGAGACCAGGAAACTAGGCCAAAGCCTCTGCTAAATGTAAGCTAAGCATATAACAATTTTGACAAGAAAATCATAGAATACATTTGCAATTATGACGGATTACTACATTTGTCAATTCTTCATGATTAATTTAAGCTCATTTATAATGATGGCGAACTACCCTGTGGGCACAATTTTCCCACGTACATTATTTTCTTTGCTAAAATCACACTACCTTATACGATTTTGATTATATGATATATGAATATTTGTTAGTCTTTCTTTTCTGCATCATCAATCCCTCCTCTGATGACTAATTATGTAATCACATCAAATCTTCCCACAAATTTTATTCCATTAAAATTCTGTTTTAGTAATTTGGCACTTCAGTCAATTCCCTCTTTCTTTTGGTTCCTTTAGATTTTTCTCTGTATATTTCTACCATTTTGTTTTGTTCTTTCTCTTCTCTTTTCCTTTTGTTTCTTGTTTTCAATATTTTAATAGCTTTCCATATTCCCCAAACACCCAATAAGCAAATTAATATTATTAATATTCCTTTTACTATTTTCAGTAATAGTCCGTTCCAAATGTTGCTGAGCCAATTTCCCACAGAAGCAAATCCTTTTCCAAACTTCTCCCATATTCCTGGTTCTTTCAATTCTTTCAAATCTGTACTCTCATTAGTTAAATTTGTAAGCATTTTTCTAATTTGCCCACTGTTGTCCGGGATATAAGAACAACAGTGACGTGCACCAAGCATTTTGCAAACGCCGCCATCCTTTGCTAAAAGAATGTCTAAAGCAAGCCGATTTTGAAGAGTCATAGCTCTTTCTGCAGCAAGTTCAGTATCCATCAGGATTATAGCTCCTGAGTATTTTGTCAACATGTTATCCACGATAGTAGACAACTTTCGTATTTTGATTGAATTCAATATGACTCCTACTGAAGGAATCATTGCTCCAAATATATCTCCTACCACACCAGAAGCTGTCTCCCTTTTCTGAACATGATGTGATTCAGACAGCTTTGGAAGCTTCTTCAAGTCGTCTAGTTGATAAATCTTTGGAAATACTATTCTCAAATAACACCTCCCATACCATCCCTTTGGAAGACGATAATAGGCATTGAGTCCACAGATATAATATACCCCTGGAATAACTGGATCTAGGCCATTTAACATGAACGTCCATTTAGCTTGAAACAAAAACGTATGTTTACATTCACTCGTTCCCACAAAGATTGTGTCATAATATGATTTAGGTCTATATACACAAAGCCTCCCTACATGTATTGCATCTAAAGCTAGTTTCCCTTGTGTCTTTATCGTGGCAAAAGCATAATTATCTACAGATATCCTCTTGTGTAATTCCCTTTCTAATTTGTCCTTCCCCTCCTTCCTCCTATCGTCAGTGTGATCTAACTTTTCTCCATCGGTGAAAGCAAGCATGTAATGTTTTCTCTGTGGGCATGAGCTGTGTGGAAAGGTGACAATGGCTCAAAGAAACCCCTCATTAATTTTATATAATAATCTCTTGCTACTTTATTCAGGTACTCAATTATGGGGATATATGCAAATACAACATCATGATTGGAATAAAAGTAGTGAATATACTCCTGGCCATAAAATCTGGTCATCAATAAACTACATGAAATGCCATACGTAAGAGGCATGCTATGATATGTCACTCCTTCTTTTACTGAGGTAGGTATTTGTGTGCACACATAACAATCTTTCGCGTCCATTGTCTCAACATACTCATTCAGCAAGCGATAGAAAACGTTTGAGGAGAGCTCTTTCTTATCGTGTAAATATTTCTCGTCTTGTTCAAGTTTCCGCTGAGGAGTTAGTTCAGTAGTAGGTTTGGAAGTAGAAGCATCATTCGCGTCTCTCTCATTCTTCCCATGCATTCCAAGAACTATTGCTATAATTATTAGTACACATGCAGTTATTAGACCTGTACACACATATTTACAACATTTCATTTTGTGTCCTTTTGTAGTGTAGCCTGTCATGATCTATATAGAATCAGAAGGTTGAAGACACTTTATCAAATCAGGTTTGCAGATATATCTATATATAAAGCTGAACGAGTTCAATGTTCACACAGTTTTCTTTAGCAGTTTAGGGGATTATTACAACTTTGGAGGAGGTGTTAATCCGTCCCAAAATTGACGGTAAAGTGACGGATATACCACCAGCCGTATTACGAGTCCATTATATCCTATGGAACTCGTAATACGGCTGGTGGTATATCCGTCACTTTTGGGACAGATTAACACCTCCTCCAAAGTTGTAATAACTCCCTTAATCTCTTATCGGTTTAGCAGCTTTGTCTCAAGATCGGTTTCAAAGTCAATCAAGTTAACAATGTCTTATCCGGTTAAAAGTCAATCAGGTTGTCAATGACTTATTTGGTAATGTTCATGGAATTTTCATTTCTCATGTGCCAAAGTGGCGTTCTGCTTCCTCGTTCTCAAGACTGAGAGATAGGAATTCGTCTGACCAATCGTTAGCGGCTATGTATGCCCACTCAGGACCAGAATATCTTCTGCTCGGTATTCTTTTCCTCTTCAATTTTGCATTACCTTTTGATTCTCTCTTGCTGACGCTTTGTTCTTTGGCTGTGTCCTTTTCTTCACTTGGTGATGTTATTGCGACAGACACTTCTTTGCTTTTCTCCTTCAACTTTGGCTCTTCACCTTCTTTTAATATTTCTTTAGTCTTTGATCCCACTGGCGATATGCTTTGTCTTCTTTTCGCACTGTTTTCACTTGACGGACCTGCAACCGGTTCTGGAAGAGGTTGAACGATTTCACTCTGTCCCGCCTCCTTTTCTTCCCCTAGGAGGTCAATCAGGTTTTCCTTTTCTTTTCCTGTATCGTCTGCTTCTGGGAAAGCCCTCCTCTGATCAGGCTCTCCTGCTTCTTCACCTGTCGCAGGTTCTTCGTCACCTTCAGGATCTTTGTCACTTTCTGATGTTTCTCCTCCGACCTCCTCAAATGGGTCAGCTGCTTCTTCTTCAGAAAATATTTCTCCTTCTTCTATTTCTGCTTGTTCGCCTCTATGTTCTCTTTGTCTTGTCTCGGTACCTGGTACTTCCCTGCCAGTTGCTGGCAATTTCAGCTCTTCGGCTTCCTCTTCTGTGGGGCACGTCACCCTTTTCGTGTGACTGGCGTGAATCCAGTTGGGAACTCCCGCACACTTCACAGCGGTGGTAGTTGTCAGAATCACTTGGAAAGGTCCTTTCCAACGGGGTTCCAGACACGACTTCCTCAAGTGTTTCTTTATCACAACCCAGTCACCTGCTTTCAGGTCGTGTCCTGGACCTTGGATCGGTGGCAAGGTGGTTGGGAAAAAGAACGGACCACATCAGCTAGACCTTTGCAGTAGTCCAATACCATATCATCGGTAATATTTACAAGTGCATTTGCATGAACGGCTGGAAGTCTCATGGCTCTGCCCATGAGGATTTCATGCTGTGACAGTCCAGTCTTTCCATCAGGTGTGTTTCTCATTGACATTAACACCAAAGGCAACGCGTCAGGCCATTTTAGGTTTGTGGATGCGCATATTTTCGCCATCCTCGATTTCAATGTGCCATTCATTTGTTCCTCTAGTCCTGATGCTTCAGGTCGGTAGCTACAGTGCAACTTTTGCTCGATGTTCAGCGCTGCACACAACAATTTGATTACTTTGTTATTGAAGTGACTTCCCCTATCTGATTCTAAAGAGATCGGTAATCCGAAACGTGGTATTAGTTCTCTCAAGAGTAATTTTGCAACTGTGAGACTGTCATTTCTGCATGTAGGGTATGCCTCAATCCAATGACTAAAAATACACACAATCACCAACACATACTTCAAGCCTGCATCCATAGGCATCTCAATGAAATCCATTTGCATCCTGCTAAATGGCCCACCTGCTCTTCCAATATGGCTCAAATTTACTACTGTTCCCTTCCCTGCGTTCATTTGTTGGCAAATGACGCAACAATGGCAAACTGCTTCAGCAACTTGGCGGAATTTGGGATTAAACCAATCAATTTTGAATAGCCTAATCATGGCATCCCTTCCAAGATGGGCTTGTCCATGATACAATCTGGCTAGCTGCGTTAGAAGACTGTCTGGCAGAACCAACCTCCCTTCACTTGAAACCCACAAATCATCTGGTTTCTTTATGCATTGTAGTTTGCTCCATGAGAGTCTCTTATCCTTACTGACATTATTTTGTAGGAAGTTCAATTCTTCAATTGTATCTACAACTTTTAAAGCAAAGGCTTCATTTGGTTCACGTTCTGGCTCATTTATCAGGCTCCATTCGTCTCTGAGCAATATACAGTTCAATGCGCAAAACCTTGCAACTTGATCTGCATATCCGTTTCCCAAAGAAACAAAGGGGGTCATTCCGACTCCCGCCGGCGGCGGTAACCGCACGCCCGGCGGGAGCCGCCAAATGACCGCACGGCGGTCAAATGACCGCGGCGGCCATTCTGGCTTTCCCGCTGGGCTGGCGGGCGACCGCCAGAAGGCCGCCCGCCGGCCCAGCGGGAAAGCGCCTTCAACGAGGAAGCCGGCTCCGAATGGAGCCGGCGGAGTTGAAGGCGTGCGACAGGGCCCCGGACAGCTTTTCACTGTCTGCATAGCAGACACTGAAAAGCACGACGGTTGCAACTGCACCCGTCGCACGGCCGCAACACCGCCGGCTCCATTAGGAGCCGGCTCCTATGTTGCGGCCTCATCCCCGCCGGCCCAGCGGGGATGTCGTGATGGGGGCCGCGGGAGTGCGGCCGCCCGCCAATGCCGTAATGACCCCCTTGGTATTGTGGAGTCTGAGGAAAATTTGCATTGGGTTTTACAGTCACTTTCACTGGTTCTGCTCCTTTAACCAAGCCTACTTCTTCCCCTGTCATGTCCCACACTTCCTTTCCAACTGTTTCCTGTAATTCTGCAGGAATATCTGCTTCAGTGAGCATTGGATAAAGTGTATTCAGGGGATACTCTTCATCGACAGTTTCCACTTTGTCTCCTCCTAAACTGTCCTCTTCTTCCTCATCACTGTTTGTCTGTATTTTAATTCCATTGTTTGAGCACATAATCGAACATCCCAACTTGCACAGCAAATCTCTCCCTAACAGGGATATTGGACTCGAGTCACACACCACAAACTTATGCGACCCTTGATAGTTACCAATCCTGACTTGCACTGGATCTGTGATTGGGTTTGTCAGATCCCTATTTGCTACTCCCACTACTTGAACCGTTCTCCCTGAAAGTGGCAAGTTTGGTACTTCGATACTTCTGACTGTAGAGCGTGTAGCTCCTGTGTCAACCAAGAATGAAACGCTGTGACCCATAACTCTTCCTTCCACATACGGTCCCTTTTGGTCAACTTCCAAAGATGCTGCAAGCATACAATTTCCCTCCTCATCTGAACTTTCACTCTCCCATATATCGTTTATTCCATGCTCACTGTGTAACGGGAATTGGTGTACTGTGTCATTTTGATTCATTCCTTGACCCGTGACCTGTTGAGGAAGCATTACTTGCTGCTGATTCATTGGTGCTAAGAGTATTTGCATTTTCTGATTAGGTACCGTGGGAAACTGCTGTTGCATTGGCTGCAACTGGGCCATTTGTACACGGGGCATTTGCACATGCTGTGGTTGTATGGGTTGTAAACCCTGCATCTGATTCACATTATTTTGAAAATTTGGATTTGGACCCTTCATTTTCGGTCCTCTCATATTCTGAAATGAATTGACATCATTGTTTTGCTGACCTACACCTTCCTGCACCAACATTGGGCACTCCCGTTTCCAATGCCCGACGATTCCGCACGTGTGACACAGCATCACCTTCTTCATTGCCTGTATACCATTTGGAATCATAAAAGTATTTAAATCAGGACCATTATTCACAAAACCTCCTCGGCCTCTGCCTCTCATCTGTGGCTGAAACATAGCATTTCCCTGTTGTTGCTGCTGCGGCAACTGTTGTTGAAACCCTTGCAAACTTTGCAAACCTGTCTGAGCTGCTCTAAGCTGCATTACCATCACCTTTTCCTTCAACTTTTTCTGCTTCGTCTCAATCTCATCGCTGCAGTATTTTGCATAATTCAACACCTCATCGATCGATTTTGACTGCCAACAAATCAGATGCGTTTTAATCATCTGGCTGATTTCGGGTCTCAAACCTTCCACAAATCTGAACACAAAATGGAGCATGTCCTTTGGCTCAATCATTTCCGTACCACTGTAATTTTTAAATGCTTTCAACAATCTCTCATAGTATGCATGTATCGACTCTTTAACTTCTTGTGCTGTTCTGTCAATTCTCTGCCAATCTAAATTTTTCGACGCAACCTTTGTTTTCAAATGTTCAATCACCTTGTGGTACAAACTCATCACCGTAGGTGATGGTGCACCTGTGTCCCTATCTCTTTCTGGTTCACTTGTTGGCCACCCTACGGCCCTTTTACAATCTTCCCACAAATCTGCCGTAACCACGATTTCGAACAATGTATTTAAGTCTTCCCAAATACATTTTGCGAGTTTCACAAATCGATCTGTTTGTTGATACCATTCGATCGGTTTCTCTCTTAATTTTGGGAAATCATCCATAAAGGACTGAATATCGCACCTGTGCCATGGTACATGGACAAGTTTTCCCCCTGCCGTTTCTTTCACTGGCAACATGGTTATCAGATCATCATTCTGTTGTACTTTCTCGTTCCGGTCTGGGGTACTTTCTTTCTTCTTGTCCTTTTTCTTAACCCACCTGCTCTCCCACTTATCTAGACATCTCCAAACCTGCGCGCTTTGCAGTATCTCTTTAAGGTGTGTTTTCATTCCTGCAGATCTCATGTGTTCAAAGTCTTTTGTCTCAAAGTCTAACCTGTAACTTCTGCTCAAGTGTTTGGTTTTACCTATGTCGACTTGGTTTCTGTCTTCAATTTCTTGTAACCTTTTATGTATGTTGCTTACTTCTCTTGTAATTCTAGGGCATATGTATCTCAGCTCTTCTTCTGTGTATGATTCTAACCTGTTCAGACCCATTGTTCCCTCTACTAGTTCGTCTGCTTCCATGCCCAATCTTATCTTATTCAAATATTCTTCTCCCTTTCCGCTGGGTGTACTCTGTTGGGAGTTCAGGCTGTTCAACCATTGTGTTAACTGTTCCGCGTTCAGTCCCATCAATGTAGCACTTACATCAGCTGCTACTGATGGTTTCTGTAACGTTTCTGTTTTTGAAGTTAGCGGTACTATTAGTGTTGGACCTGACCTTACCACAGTTGACCGGAACACAAGCTGGAAATGGACTAAGTTCCAACAAGGACCCAGATCTATTTGGCAGTGTTCCTACCGGGGTTGTTTCTGGAGTGTTTTCTATGCATCTCCTCCCTGTCTCATTTTGTGTCAATACCCCTTGGTCGCATGCATTCGGCTTTGTCTGTATATACAATGGTACTGGCGGACCTACAGTGATAGGCAGAGATATTGCGTCTGGATTCTGTCCGTTCCCCGAATTCTGTGGCATGTTAATTCCCACATTATGGTTCATCATTGTTGGCATGTCTAACTGGTTCTCTGCTATTTGTGTGTACCTCGGCACTTCTTGCATCTGCTTCTGAGGCATTGATTCGGCTTGAATTAATGTCGGTCTTTGATAATTCTGTCCTCCCTGTGCCATTAAACTAGAAGTCATTTCTAAATTATGCTCAGCATAATAGCGCCTTTGAACCTGTGGCTGGTAATCATTGACAGGTTTAAATTTAGGCACGCCGGGATATATTCTCTGAACTTGTGGTATTTCTAGTGTAAAAGGCATGTCGGAACTACTCTGCCTCTGCGGTATTCTCAAATTCAGTGTCACATTACCTTGTATTGGTTCTGGAGGGGCAGTACTAGTGCTTGGGCCATTTTCGCTTTCCACATATGGTGGCGGTGGTCATTTAGCAATTGCATAATGAACTCCTCATCGTCTGACTCGTCTGAACTTTTCGAATTTCTATTGTTTTCTCTATCTCTGGACTGACTCCTGTTTGTTTTATAGGTAGCTTTCCTTCCTTCCGTCTCTGCTTCATCAGTAATTGCTGGAAACAATTTAATTCCCTGCAATACGTCTGATCTCCAAACCTTTTGTGTGCTATCCCATCTAGCATCCGCTAGTGTCTTTTCTACTTTTCTTATTCTTGTCTCAAATTTCTGTTGTTGTTGGTTTCTAGCTATTAGCTCCCAAATAGCTAATGCCTCAAACTGTGCTGGTCTTGGAGGTACTTTCATGTCGTATAGCGTGAATCTTAGATTCTTCAAAACTCTTAGATTAAACGACCCATGGATAGGGAACGCTACACTTCCATATTTTTCTGTTAATTTGCACCATTGCTTTAGCCAAAGACATGGTGCAACACCCTTTTCTTCAATCACGATGTAAGCTGGTGTACCCTCAGGCGGTGTTTCTTCTCCCACATTTGCTTTAATATAGACATCTCCCCTCAAGGCACTCTTGAATGCTTTGAAAAATTTCATCTTTCCGTCTTTTATTTTTCTAAGATATGTAATCAATAAGTGACTTTAATTCCCGGAATACTCTTTGCTTGCCTTTCCCCACCAATTGCGCTTCACGGACTGCGTCCAATCCATGCGCGACCCTTCTCACCAACCAACCTATCCAAGCGCGGCTCCTAGTTACGTCACACTCAAACACTGCGGCTGACAAAGTCACACGGCTTGTCCTCCTTCATTCAGCTTCACTCAAAATTAATTTCCGCAATATATCGCGAGCACTAACCAAAAAGAAGAAAACAAATCTGTCGGTTTACTACAGGAAGGGTAATATAATCGCTTCAGAAACCTTAGGGATTTTTCACTAGCCTCGGCAGTTATTCCATCTTTCTCGGTTTCCTGCTCTCGCAAGCAAAATTTGACCCGCAAACTTTACTCTCAACTGATCAATGAACTATTCTAGTGCACCTTAGAATTCGTCAAAGCTCAAAGTCGAAAATTTTCTTTCATTCCTCAATATTCATACTGACTTGTTGTAAGGAAATGCCTCCTTGGCATGGTTACCCCCTGACTTTTTGCCTTTGCTGATGCTATGTTTTGAATTGAAAGTGTGCTGAGGCCTGCTAACCAGGCCCCAGCCCCAGTGTTCTTTCCCTAACCTGTACTTTTGATTCCACAATTGGCACACCCTGGCATCCAGGTAAGTCCCTTGTAACTGGTACCCCTGGTACCAAGGGCCCTGATGCCAGGGAAGGTCTCTAAGGGCTGCAGCATATCTTATGCCACCCTGGGGACCCCTCACTCAGCACAGACCCACTGCTTACCAGCTTGTGTGTGCTGGTGAGAACAAAACAAGTAAGTCGACATGGCACTCCCCTCAGGGTGCCATGCCAACCTCACACTGCCTATGCAGTATAGATAAGTCACCCCTCTAGTAGGCCTTACAGCCCTAAGGCAGGGTGCACTATACCATAGGTGAGGGCACCAGTGCATGAGTACTGTGCCCCTACAGTGTCTAAGCCAAACCTTAGACATTGTAAGTGCAGGGTAGCAATAAGAGTATATGGTCTGGGAGTCTGTCAAACACAGACTCCACAGCACCATATTGGCTACACTGAAAATTGGGAAGTTTGGTATCAAACTTCTCAGCACAATAAATGCACACTGATGCCAGTGTACATTCTATTGTGAAATACACCCCAGAGGGCACCTTAGAGGTGCCCCCTGAAACCTTAACCGACTATCTGTGTAGGCTGACTGGTTCCAGCAGCCTGCCACAACCGAGACATGTTGCTGGCCCCATGGGGAGAGTGCCTTTGTCACTCTGAGTCCAGTAACAAAGCCTGCACTGGGTGGAGATGCTATCACCTCCCCCAGGCAGGAGCTGTAACACCTGGCGGTGAGCCTCAAAGGCTTACCCCCTTTGTTCCCGCACCGCAGGGCACTCCAGCTAGTGGAGTTGCCCGCCCCCTCCGGCCACGGCCCCACTTTTGGCGGCAAGACCGGAGGAGATAATGAGAATAACAAGGAGGAGTCACTGGCCAGTCAGGACAGCCCATAAGGTGTCCTGAGCTGAAGTGACTCTAACTTTTAGAAATCCTCCATCTTGCAGATGGAGGATTCCCCAATAGGATTAGGGATGTGACCCCCTCCCCTTGGGAGGAGGCACAAAGAGGGAGTACCCACCCTCAGGGCTAGTAGCCATTGGCTACTAACCCCCCAGACCTAAACACGCCCTTAAATTTAGTATTTAAGGACTTCCCTGAACCTAAAGATTTAGATTCCTGCAACTTACAAGAAGAAGAGGACTGCTGAGCTGAAAGACCCCTGCAGAGGAAGAGAAGAAGACACCAACTGCTTTGGCCCCAGACCTACCGGCCTGTCTCCTGCCTTCCAAAGAAACCTGCTCCAGCGACGCTTTCCTAAGGACCAGCGACCTCTGAATCCTCAGAGGACTGCCCTGCTTCAAGAAAGACCAGAAAATCCTGAGGACAGTGGCACTGCTCCAAAATAACTGCAACTTTGTTACAGAGGAGCAGATTTAAAGACCCCTGCAAATCCCCGCAAGAAGCGTGAGACTTGCAACATTGCACCCGGCGACCCCGACTCGACTGGTGGAGAAACAACACCTCAGGGAGGACCCTCCGGCGACTCCGAGACCGTGAGTAACCAAAGTTGTCCCCCCTGAGCCCCCACAGCGACGCCTGCAGAGGGAATCCCGAGGCTCCCCCTGACCGCGACTGCCGGAACCTAAAGTCCCGACGGCTGGAAAAGACCCTGCACCCGCAGCCCCCAGCACCTGAAGGAACGGAACTTCTGTGCAGGAGTGACCCCCAGGAGGCCCTCTCCCTTGCCCAGGTGGTGGCTACCCCGAGGAGCCCCCCCCCCTTGCCTGCCTGCACCGCTGAAGAGACCCCTTGGTCTCCCTTTGAAACCTACAGAGAACCCGACGCTTGTTTACACACTGCACCCGGCCGCCCCCGCGCTGCTGAGGATGTACTTTTTGTGCTAACTTGTGTCCCCCCCGGTGCCCTACAAAACCCCCCTGGTCTGCCCTCCGAAGACGCGGGTACTTACCTGCTGGCAGACCGGAACCGGGGCACCCCCTTCTCTCCATTGAAGCCTATGTGTTTTGGGCACCTCTTTGACCTCTGCACCTGACCGGCCCTGAGCTGCTGGTGTGGTAACTTTGGGGTTGCTCTGAACCCCCAACAGTGGGCTACCTTGGACCCAAACCTGAGACTTGTAAGTGATTTACTTACCTGCTAAAACTAACAATAACATACCTCCCCCAGGAACTGTGAAAATTGCACTGTGTCCACTTTTAAAACAGCTATTTGTGTTTTATGTGAAAAGTATATACACTACTGTAATTATTCAAAGTTCCAAAAGTACTTACCTGCAATACCTTTCAAATGAGATAATACATGTAGAAATTGAACCTGTGTTTCTTAAAATAAACTAAGAAAATATATTTTTCTATAACAAAACCTATTGGCTGGATTTGTCTCTGAGTGTGTGTTCATCATTTATTGCCTGTGTGTATGTACAACAAATGCTTAACACTACTCCTTTGATAAGCCTACTGCTCGACCACACTACCACAAAATAGAGCATTAGTATTATCTCTTTTTGCCACTATCTTACCTCTAAGGGGAACCCTTGGACTCTGTGCATGCTATTCCTTACTTTGAAATAGCACATACAGAGCCAACTTCCTACATTGGTGGATCAGCGGTGGGGTACAAGACTTTGCATTTGCTGGACTACTCAGCCAATACCTGATCACACGACAAATTCCAAAAATTGTCATTAGAAATTGATTTTTTGCAATTTGAATTTTTTTTCTAAATTCTTTAAAGTCCTGCTAGGGCCTTGTGTTAGTCCCTGTTAGCATTGCTTTTAGAGTTTAAAAGTTTGTGAAAGTTTGAATTAGAACCTAGAACTAGTTTTAGATTCTTAAAAAGTATTCCAACTTTTAGAAGCATAATGTCTAGTGCAGAGATGAATGTGGTGGAACTCGACACCACACCTTACCTCCATCTTAAGATGAGGGAGCTAAGGTCACTCTGTAAAATAAAGAAAATAGTAATGGGCCCCAGACCTTCCAAACTACAGCTCCAGGAGCTGTTGGCAGAGTTTGAAAAGGCCAACCCCTCTGAGGATGGCAACTCAGAGGATGATGATAGTGACTTGGAGGGTGATTCCCCCCTACCAGTCCTATCTAGGGAAGACAGGGCCTCTCAAGCCCTGACTCCAAGCATAATAGTCAGAGATGCTGGCTCCCTCACAGGAGGGACCAACCTCTCTGAAATCACTGAGGATAACTCCAGTGAAGGGGACATCCAGTTAGCCAGGATGGCCAAAAGATTGGCTTTGGAAAGACAGATCCTAGCCATAGAAAGGGAAAGACAAGAGATGGGCCTAGGACCCATCAATGGTGGCAGCAACATAAATAGGGTCAGAGATTCTCCTGACATGTTGAAAATCCCTAAAGGGATTGTAACTAAATATGAAGATGGTGATGACATCACCAAATGGTTCACAGCTTTTGAGAGGGCTTGTGTAACCAGAAAAGTGAACAAATCTCACTGGGGTGCTCTCCTTTGGGAAATGTTCACAGGAAAGTGTAGGGATAGACTCCTCACACTCTCTGGAAAAGATGCAGAATCTTATGACCTCATGAAGGGTACCCTGATTGAGGGCTTTGGATTCTCCACTGAGGAGTATAGGATTAAATTCAGGGGGGCTCAAAAATCCTCAAGCCAGACCTGGGTTGACTTTGTAGACTACTCAGTAAAAACACTAGATGGTTGGATTCAAGGCAGTGGTGTAAGTAATTATGATGGGCTGTACAATTTATTTGTGAAAGAACACCTATTAAGTAATTGTTTCAATGATAAACTGCATCAGCATCTGGTAGACCTAGGACCAATTTCTCCCCAAGAATTGGGAAAGAAGGCGGACCATTGGGTCAAGACTAGGGTGTCCAAAACTTCCACAGGGGGTGACCAAAAGAAAGGGGTCACAAAACCTCCCCAGGGGAAGGGTGGTGAGACAGCCAAAAACAAAAATAGTAAAGAGTCTTCTACAGGCCCCCAAAAACCTGCACAGGAGGGTGGGCCCAGAGCCTCTTCACAAAACAATTCTGGGTACAAGGGTAAAAACTTTGATCCCAAAAAGGCCTGGTGTCGTAGCTGTAGTCAGTCTGGACACCAAACTGGAGACAAGGCCTGTCCCCAGAAAAATACCACTTCTAACTCAACTCCAGCTAAAACTGGAATGGCCAGTCTCCAAGTGGGATCAACAGTGTGCCCAGAGCAAATCAGGTGTCACACTGAAGCTACATTAGTCTCTGAGGGTGGGGTGGATTTAGCCACACTGGCTGCCTGGCCCCCTAACATGCAAAAATACAGGCAGCAGCTCTTAATTAATGGGACAAGTGTAGAGGGCCTGAGGGATACAGGTGCCAGTGTCACTATGGTGACAGAGAAACTGGTTTCCCCTGGCCAATACCTGACTGGACAAACCTATCCAGTCACCAACGCTGACAATCAGACTAAAGTACATCCCATGGCAATGGTAACTTTAGAGTGGGGAGGGGTCAATGGCCTGAAACAGGTGGTGGTCTCCTCAAATATCCCAGTAGACTGTTTGCTTGGAAATGACCTGGAGTCCTCAGCATGGGCTGAGGTAAAACTGAAAACCCATGCAGCCATGCTGGGTATCCCTGAACTGGTGTGTGTCAAAACAAGGGCACAGTGCAAGGCACAGGGTGAAAAAGTAGAGCTGGAGTCTGGAAGAAAGGCCCAGCCTACCAAGAGAAAAGGAAAGTCAGCTGGGAAACCAGCTGCAACACAACAAGAAAAAGAGAGCCTCTCTTCTCAGGAAGAAGTTCTGCCCTCTGAGGGAACTGAGCCTATGGAGCTAGAACCTTATCAGGTTGAGCTCTTGGGGCCAGGAGGACCCTCAAGGGAAGAGTTGTGTAAGGGACAAGAAACCTGTCCCTCTCTTGAAGGCCTTAGGCAGCAAGCTGCTGAAGAGTCCAAAGGCAAGAAAAATGGAACACATAGGGTCTATTGGGAAGATGGACTCCTGTACACTGAGGCCAGAGATCCCAAACCTGGTGCCACTGGGAGAGTGGTAGTGCCTCAGGCGTTCAGAGAGTTTATTCTGACCTTAGCCCATGATATTCCCCTTGCTGGGCATTTGGGACAAACCAAGACGTGGGAGAGGCTAGTCAACCACTTCTACTGGCCCAACATGTCCCAGAAGGTTAAGGAGTTTTGCATCTCCTGTACCACCTGTCAAGCCAGTGGTAAGACAGGTGGACATCCAAAGGCCCCCCTCATTCCACTTCCAGTGGTGGGGGTCCCCTTTGAAAGAGTGGGTGTGGACATAGTGGGTCCACTTGAACCTCCCACAGCCTCAGGAAATATGTACATCCTAGTAGTAGTGGATCATGCTACTAGGTATCTGAAGCTATTCCCCTTAGGTCGACTACTGCCCCTGCAGTAGCCAAGGCCCTCATTGGTATCTTTACCAGAGTGGGCTTCCCTAAGGAGGTGGTGTCTGACAGAGGTACCAACTTCATGTCAGCATACCTGAAACACATGTGGAATGAGTGTGGAGGGACTTATAAATTCACTACACCCTATCATCCACAAACTAATGGCCTTGTTGAGAGATTCAACAAGACATTAAAAGGCATGATCATGGGGCTCCCAGAAAAACTCAAAAGGAGATGGGATGTCCTCTTGCCATGTCTGCTTTTCGCTTACAGAGAGGTGCCTCAGAAGGGAGTAGGGTTCTCACCCTTTGAACTTCTGTTTGGCCACCCTGTAAGGGGACCACTTGCTCTTGTTAAAGAAGGCTGGGAGAGACCTCTTCATGAGCCTAAACAAGACATAGTGGACTATGTACTTGGCATTCGCTCAAGGATGGCAGAGTACATGGAAAAGGCAAGTAAAAACCTTGAGGCCAGCCAACAGCTCCAGAAGTTTTGGTATGACCAAAAGGCTGCACTGGTTGAATTTCAACCAGGGCAGAAAGTCTGGGTTTTGGAGCCTGTGGCTCCCAGGGCACTTCAGGACAAATGGAGTGGCCCTTACCCAGTGCTAGAGAGGAAGAGTCAGGTCACCTACCTGGTAGACCTGGGCACAAGCAGGAGCCCCAAGAGGGTGATCCATGTGAACCGCCTTAAGCTCTTCCATGACAGGGCTGATGTAAATCTGTTAATGGTAACAGATGAGGATCAGGAAGCTGAGAGTGAACCTCTCCCTGATCTTCTGTCATCAAACTCTAATGATGGCTCAGTAGATGGAGTGATCTATTCAGACACCCTCTCTGGCCAACAGCAATCTGACTGTAGGAAAATCCTGCAGCAGTTTACTGAGCTCTTTTCCCTAACCCCTGGTCAGACACCCAAGTGTACCCATGATGTGGACACAGGAGACAGCGTGCCTGTCAAAAACAAAACATTCAGACAGTCTGATCAAGTTAAGGAAAGCATCAAGGAGGAAGTCCACAAGATGCTGGAATTGGGAGTAATTGAGCACTCTGACAGCCCCTGGGCTAGCCCAGTGGTCTTAGTCCCCAAACCTCACACCAAAGATGGAAAGAGAGAGATGAGGTTTTGTGTGGACTACAGAGGACTTAACTCTGTCACCAAGACAGATGCCCATCCCATTCCTAGAGCTGATGAGCTGATTGATAAATTAGGGGCTGCCAAATTCTTAAGTACCTTTGACTTAACAGCAGGGTACTGGCAAATCAAAATGGCCCCTGGAGCAAAAGAAAAGACAGCATTCTCCACACCTGATGGGCATTATCAGTTCACTGTTATGCCCTTTGGTTTAAAGAATGCCCCTGCCACCTTCCAAAGGTTGGTGAATCAAGTCCTTGCTGGCTTGGAGTCCTTCAGTGCAGCTTATCTTGACGATATTGCTGTCTTTAGCTCCAACTGGCAGGATCACCTGGTCCACCTGAAGAAGGTTTTGAAGGCTCTGCAATCTGCAGGCCTCTCTATCAAGGCATCCAAATGCCAGATAGGGCAGGGAACTGTGGTTTACTTGGGACACCTTGTAGGTGGAGGCCAAGTTCAGCCACTCCAGCCTAAGATCCAGACTATTCTGGACTGGGCAGCTCCAAAAACCCAGACTCAAGTCAGGGCATTCCTTGGCTTGACTGGGTACTATAGGAGGTTTGTGAAGGGATATGGATCCATTGTGACAGCCCTCACAGAACTCACCTCCAAGAAAATGCCCAAGAAAGTAAACTGGACTGTAGAATGCCAACAGGGCTTTGACACCCTGAAACAAGCTATGTGCACAGCACCAGTTCTAAAAGCTCCAGATTACTCCAAGCAATTCATTGTGCAAACAGATGCCTCTGAACATGGGATAGGGGCAGTTTTGTCCCAAACAAATGATGATGGCCTTGACCAGCCTGTTGCTTTCATTAGCAGGAGGTTACTCCCCAGGGAGCAGCGTTGGAGTGCCATTGAGAGGGAGGCCTTTGCTGTGGTTTGGTCCCTGAAGAAGCTGAGACCATACCTCTTTGGTACTCACTTCCTAGTTCAGACTGACCACAGACCTCTCAGATGGCTGATGCAAATGAAAGGTGAAAATCCAAAACTGTTGAGGTGGTCCATCTCCCTACAGGGAATGGACTTTATAGTGGAACACAGACCTGGGACTGCCCATGCCAATGCAGATGGCCTTTCCAGGTTCTTCCACTTAGAAAATGAAGACTCTCTTGGGAAAGGTTAGTCTCATCCTCTTTCGTTTGGGGGAGGGTTGTGTAAGGAAATGCCTCCTTGGCATGGTTACCCCCTGACTTTTTGCCTTTGCTGATGCTATGTTTTGAATTGAAAGTGTGCTGAGGCCTGCTAACCAGGCCCCAGCACCAGTGTTCTTTCCCTAACCTGTACTTTTGATTCCACAATTGGCACACCCTGGCATCCAGGTAAGTCCCTTGTAACTGGTACCCCTGGTACCAAGGGCACTGATGCCAGGGAAGGTCTCTAAGGGCTGCAGCATATCTTATGCCACCCTGGGGACCCCTCACTCAGCACAGACCCACTGCTTACCAGCTTGTGTGTGCTGGTGAGAACAAAATGAGTAAGTCGACATGGCACTCCCCTCAGGGTGCCATGCCAACCTCACACTGCCTATGCAGTATAGATAAGTCACCCCTCTAGTAGGCCTTACAGCCCTAAGGCAGGGTGCACTATACCATAGGTGAGGGCACCAGTGCATGAGTACTGTGCCCCTACAGTGTCTAAGCCAAACCTTAGACATTGTAAGTGCAGGGTAGCCATAAGAGTATATGGTCTGGGAGTCTGTCAAACACGGACTCCACAGCACCATAATGGCTACACTGAAAACTGGGAAGTTTGGTATCAAAATTCTCAGCACAATAAATGCACACTGATGCCAGTGTACATTTTATTGTGAAATACACCCCAGAGGGCACCTTAGAGGTGCCCCCTGAAACCTTAACCGACTATCTGTGTAGGCTGACTGGTTCCAGCAGCCTGCCACAACCGAGACATGTTGCTGGCCCCATGGGGAGAGTGCCTTTGTCACTCTGAGTCCAGTAACAAAGCCTGCACTGGGTGGAGATGCTATCACCTCCCCCAGGCAGGAGCTGTAACACCTGGCGGTGAGCCTCAAAGGCTTACCCCCTTTGTTCCCGCACCGCAGGGCACTCCAGCTAGTGGAGTTGCCCGCCCCCTCCGGCCACGGCCCCACTTTTGGCGGCAAGACCGGAGGAGATAATGAGAATAACAAGGAGTCACTGGCCAGTCAGGACAGCCCCTAAGGTGTCCTGAGCTGAAGTGACTCTAACTTTTAGAAATCCTCCATCTTGCAGATGGAGGATTCCCCAATAGGATGAGGGATGTGACCCCCTCCCCTTGGGAGGAGGCACAAAGAGGGTGTACCCACCCTCAGGGCTAGTAGCCATTGGCTACTAACCCCCCAGACCTAAACACGCCCTTAAATTTAGTATTCAAGGACTTCCCTGAACCTAAAGATTTAGATTCCTGCAACTTACAAGAAGAAGAGGACTGCTGAGCTGAAAGACCCCTGCAGAGGAAGAGAAGAAGACACCAACTGCTTTGGCCCCAGACCTACCGGCCTGTCTCCTGCCTTCCAAAGAAACCTGCTCCAGCGACGCTTTCCCAAGGACCAGCGACCTCTGAATCCTCAGAGGACTGCCCTGCTTCAAGAAAGACCAGAAACTCCAGAGGACAGCGGCACTGCTCCAAAAGAACTGCAACTTTGTTACAGAGTAGCAGATTTAAAGACCCCTGCAAATCCCCGCAAGAAGCGTGAGACTTGCAACACTGCACCCGGCGACCCCGACTCGACTGGTGGAGAAACAACACCTCAGGGAGGACCCTCCGGCGACTCCGAGACCGTGAGTAACCAAAGTTGTCCCCCCTGAGCCCCCACAGCGACGCCTGCAGAGTGAATCCCGAGGCTCCCCCTGACCGCGACTGCCTGAACCTAAAGTCCCGACGGCTGGAAAAGACCCTGCACCCGCAGCCCCCAGCACCTGAAGGAACGGAACTTCTGTGCAGGAGTGAGCCCCAGGAGGCCCTCTCCCTTGCCCAGGTGGTGGCTACCCCGAGGAGCCCCCCCCCTTGCCTGCCTGCACCGCTGAAGAGACCCCTTGGTCTCCCTTTGAAACCTACAGAGAACCCGACGCTTGTTTACACACTGCACCCGGCCGCCCCCGCGCTGCTGATGGTGTACTTTTTGTGCTGACTTGTGTCCCCCCCGGTGCCCTACAAAACCCCCCTGGTCTGCCCTCCGAAAACGCGGGTACTTACCTGCTGGCAGACCGGAACCAGGGCACCCCCTTCTCTCCATTGAAGCCTATGTGTTTTGGGCACCTCTTTGACCTCTGCACCTGACCGGCCCTGAGCTGCTGGTGTGGTAACTTTGGGGTTGCTCTGAACCCCCAACGGTGGGCTACCTTGGACCCAAACCTGAGACTTGTAAGTGATTTACTTACCTGCTAAATCTAACAATAACTTACCTCCCCCAGGAACTGTGAAAATTGCACTGTGTCCACTTTTAAAACAGCTATTTGTGTTTTATGTGAAAAGTATATATGCTACTGTAATTATTCAAAGTTCCAAAAGTACTTACCTGCAATACCTTTCAAATGAGATATTACATGTAGAAATTGAACCTGTGGTTCTTAAAATAAACTAAGAAAATATATTTTTCTATAACAAAACCTATTGGCTGGTTTTGTCTCTGAGTGTGTGTTCCTCATTTATTGCCTGTGTGTATGTACAACAAGTGCTTAACACTACTCCTTTGATAAGCCTACTGCTCGACCACACTACCACAAAATAGAGCATTAGTATTATCTCTTTTTGCCACTATCTTACCTCTAAGGGGAACCCTTGGACTCTGTGCATGCTATTCCTTACTTTGAAATAGCACATACAGAGCCAACTTCCTACACTCGTTGACCACGCCCTATCAACCTATTAAACCGAACAGATTACAACATCAATCAAGTGTCTCATACACTTTTCAACATACTCCGGAGTCTCTTGACCTCGCAGGGCCCGTCTCAACATCAACAACCATGTGGACAATTTTCCTGCACAAAGCGCTACACACATGTGAAGTTCGACGACTTCCCTACTCTCACACTTTGGAGTAACACTCCTCTAAAATCTCTTAACTGGAGTGCGTAACCCCCTAAAATCCTCACAAACTTCTCAATTAATCTGTGGCAATAAGCTCTGCAAGCTCAAAACCCTAACTTCTCTCATACCGTCACTAGAAACGCCAGAAACATTCTCACACCTCCATTTCCTCCATTCGCAAGCTCTGAGATTCTGGGAAAGTCATTGGGGATTTAGGGCATCATCATCTCTCCAACTTGTTTCATCAAAGAAAATTCTAACTTGACTCCATCTATTGTTCAGATGGGGTCCCAAAGGGCGTAACCATCCTCTGCTACCATCTACTGATAGCGCGTCCAGTCCTTAAAAATTACCTGTACTTGGACACGCTGGAGGTCGATGAACCTTTTAACCGAGTTGGGTTCTCCTCATCCAGGAATAGTCGGATCACTTGAATCAATAGTCAATAACCGTTCTAATCAATACCCAATAATCAATTAATAATCAAACAACACATTAGGAATCAATAACAATTTGTATTTTCACACGCCATGACCTTTCAGTCATGAATAACCACACCGGTTTATTGAAAGTTAATGAATTTATTTCCCTATATTAACAAAGCTAACACAATATAGGTGAGTCTCAAAATCAAATGATATATGTATACGAACATTACTAGCTGTCCATAGCGGCGGAAGAAACGCAATCTACGCAAAATCTGTATTATAATGCACTCAGTTATAGCAATGCAAATCACTAATATAAGCAATTGAATTTGACTAATTTCATACATCGGTCAGCATAACATGATTTCAATTTAGCATGGTGCATCAGATGAATACCTCGACTAGCCTCTGATTAGCATTGGCATGTGGGGCTTCATGCAAAGCAAATTTTGTCAACACAAATTTAGAAAACTTCTAGCTTGGGCCCTATCAAAATAAGCAGTTGGGACCTAGGAAGGAAAACATAATACAATCAGCATTCAAGGAAAATCTTCGTCCTTCAGGTATTGGTTCGATCAGCATGGGGCAGATTTCAAAGTGGCAAAGTTAAGGGCAAGTTTCCTTGCGGCAGCAAGGAGAATGGGGCAAGAGTTAATGCATGGGCAAGACGGGGCAACATTAAAGTTAAAGTCTCTTGGGTGAGAATTCTTTAAAGTTTCTTTCTCTGCGACAGAGAAAAGGTCCAAAATGGCTTCTCGAATCTTGCTTCAAGATGGCATCAAGGAAAATGGTTGACTTCTCTTTGTCCGGTGGGTTTAAGTAAGAAACATTCCAAATCCTTCAGGGTCTTCCATTGGAGGGTTCATAGGGTGGCTTCAATTTGACCAATGAATAGTGTCTTTCCCCTAGTACTCATTTATGCACACATTGTCCTTGGAGCCTTGAAACACAAGTTGCAACAAAGTTTGCCAATTATTTCGGTATCAGTGCTTTTATTGTCCACACCTGCAGGAGCTGACCTTGCATCAAAAGGGATGAAACCATCCTAGCACGAAACCTTGAGATAAGTGTATTAGTCATCTCTACTGGAAAAATACAGCATTATACTAAAATAGTAAGTCTTTGTTAAAGAAAGTGAAAACCACACAGTTAAATTTTGAGACCAGGCAACTAGGCCAAAGCCTCTGCTAAATTTAAGCTAAGCATTAAACAATTTTGACAAGAAAATCATAGAATACATTTGCAATTATGACGGATTACTACATTTGTCAATTCTTCATGATTAATTTAAGCTCGTTTATAATGATGGCGAACTACCCTGTGGGCACAATTTTCCCACGTACATTATTTTCTTTGCTAAAATCACACTACCTTATACGATTTTGATTATATGATATATGAATATTTGTTAGTCTTTCTTTTCTGCGTCATCAGTAGCACATTACGCTCATAAGTCAGCCTTACCTTAGCTTCTGGGGTAAAACTGGTGATGCCCAGATACGGACAATTGCTGAAAGGCTATGATAACTCCACAGTCTTTCTTGGACTGCATCACACTCGCTCCTGAAGTGATAGACAACTGAATTGATTCTTTGAGCAATCTGTTCACCCTTTCTATCATTCTGTTTCCTTGCAGACTATACAATGCAACAGACAAGTGCTTGACTCCACAAGATTTAAAAAATGTTTGCATATCGTGCGACTTGAACTTGAGCGCCCTCTCTGCAAAACATTTCTTTCAACAATCCTATGACTGCAGACGTGGTGGGTTCTGTTAAAAATCGACACCCCATGCATTTAGAGCGATACTCAATTAATTCCAAGGCACACCTCCTCTGCACATTGACATTATACATAGGGCCAACAAAATCCAAACCTAATTTCTCCCGTGGGACATCTGGAAACTTTACCGGATGAAGGGGAGTATTTCACAGGCTGACTGACTTATCTGCTTCTTGCCAACTCCAACATCTTGCTACACTCCAATTTGGTGTCCATATCAGGCCACCGGTAATACGTAATCAAACTTGTTTTGTACCTGTCATGCCAAGATGACTTTGATGTACAAACTTGATCAACCCGGGCTCAGCTCTAGTGAAGGGACCATCAAATTACCTTTTAATATAGCATCATTCTCAATAGTCAACTCTGCCTTAACTCTGTAAAAAGACTGAAGGCCATTTTTGTTGTTGTGCTGCATTCTGTGACTGTTTTGAACATCTAGGCTGTAGTTTTTTCAGGGCACATTTAAGACAGTGACCCAGCCCCATATTAGATCAACCAGTAAGCTTTTAATCCTCCTGAACAAATTCACAGGCAATCTCACCAGTTTTGTTGCAAAGTAATAGAGTAGTCTTGTGAGGACAATCATTTTTAATATGGCTATCCTCCTTCAGCTGAGATAGGGAGGGAGTTTTGTCCAGAAATCCAATAAATCCCTTGAGACACAAAGGGGAGTTTGGCTTATTATAAACTATCAGATGTTCATCTGTTCGATAAATCTGCACAACCAGATACTTAACTGTATATGCCTCCCATCTGAGTTGGGAGCCAGTCTTGCTTGTCAAGGGAGTCCAACCTCTGTGCCTCATAGAATATATGCAGGACTTTGTGATAATAACCATTAGGCTAGGTACCCTCTTAAACCTCACAAGTTCTTCCAGCGCTAGTGGCACATCTTTTGTTGCCCTCCAAAAGCAAATCAGAATGTCATCCACATACAATAAAATTACATGCGATCCTGGTTCACGAATATCAACCAGTGCTCAGTTCTCTGCTTGCAACTTGAGGACAGGGGCTACATGGCCAAAGCAAACTAAAGAGGGGAGAGAAGGCATTTCAGTCACGTCCACCCCTGTGCTACATCTATCATTTCTAAAAACTACAATTAGATATCCCCATCTTAAAATGTCAAAAGCTTTTTCCGTGTTTATTGATACCACTTCTGGCACCGGCTGCGTCTCCGGACACTCTTCCATAGCATGCAATAACCTTCTGATATTCATTTCCATGCATCTACCGGGAATCAAAACTGTTAGGACGATAGAATATTAGCTATTGCCTTGGCAAAAATTTTGTAGTCAAGGTTTAGCATCGATAAAGGGCAGTATGCTATGCATTGGGTGCTAGTGTGTCTTGTCCTGATTTTGGTATTACAACTATAATTGCGCTCTTACAGACCACTGTAACTCCCACCTTTAAAGGCTGGGTTTATGCAAAGAGAGAGTCAAGTACTTGATTTATGCAAAGTAAAACTTTGCTGATAATCCATTCTCAACTGAAGTCCTACCAGTAGTTGTTTCCCTAATGGCGGCTTTAATTTCCTTCATCCTTAGTGGACCTTCAGAATTGCTTTTTGTGCTGTGTTTGAACCTCTTATCCCCGCATCACCAGCATATGTAATCACAAGGCTTTATCACAGCCTGCAAGATTTTGATATATAGTGTGATAATAGTCAGAGGTCACTGTATTCTTTAAGCAACCATGATAAAGAGACATAGACATTGTGAGACCACCCTTGGGTCCAGAGATGCATAACAAAAATATAGGGAGGGGCGGTTGTGGGCTAAGCCTATTTTTTCCGAGGAAGGGCTTCCGTGTCTATATTTTTCTCTTCTGACATCTGCAAGCCTCTAGACCCCTTGCTGGAGATTTATGATCTGCCTTGGGGCACCCATTCATCCTGATACAGCACTTTATAATTGCTAATTTCTCATAGCAAGCCTTCCAATCACTCCACACACTCAAGCACTCCACACTCATTCCCTCAGGACTAGTAGAGTGTCTGGGATTTGAATCACAACAAATCTTCTGTTGTTGCTGGTGTCACACTCAGCATTCCATCAGTATCAGTTTTAAGATGAGCAGATCCTGGTTCTGATCTGTCTCCTGCACTATCAAACCAGCATCAGGGAGCTCTTGGCATACCTACCAGCACTTCATGAACGCCTTCACCATCCTCTTCTATTCAATTTTGATCTCCTTTGTCAACAATTTATGTTTCATTGTGTTCTTATTTCTAGTGTGCTTCCTGCTAGATGTACACCTTTTCCATGGCATATCCGATTTGCTTTTTTCATTTCATAGCCGGTCTTCCCACCCATGTGGCCACCTCTGTTGCCTCTGTGAAAAAATGTGTTGTACCATTGTCCACTATTCTTTATTTTGCTGGATACATTAGCATATTCTTAGGATCAAGTGGCCTGAGATTGGCACTGAACTGCAATTGTGTTATCCAGGCAGAGATACTCTTTTCCCTTCACCTTGTAGGAAATTACTTTTCTCACCAATTGTAGGAGTCTGTCCCTGTAATTCAGAGTCTTGTCACTACCAGCCAGGGCAGCGGGCGTGACCTTAAGGGGACTGCTAGTACTCTATGTGTTCTATCCATGGTGAAAAAGTCGGAGACACCCCCGGGAGCCATGTGCTCTGCAACCACAGCTCCAAGAATAATCCCATTGGGGAGCCTTTAATCATTTTTGGGTAATCCCACAATCCCAATATTGGACTTGATTAGAGTGCAGAGTAGTTGTAATTGGTCAGGGTGATGGAGTAGAATACACCATCACCTTGTTAAAGGTTTGATAGATGGTACTGTCAAACTGAAAAACATTCGGCAAGCTTTTAACATGTTTTTAGATTTTCAAAAACAAACTCAAAAACTACTGGTCCCACACAATAGGAGTCATTTAAAAATGTTCACTGTCCCTTGCCAACAGGTTTTACCCTATCAATTCTGGGCTCTAATGCCTCACGGGATACTGCAGTGGTTCCGACATAGTGTCAAATTTGTCTGCAAGCCCATCAGAGGGTGTTTACAGTAATGTCTCGACTTTGTTATCAGAGGACCAGAGCATCCATCTCCCCCACTTCCCTGGTTGGGCCCGGCCAGTCTCTGCGACGTCTGTGTTCAGCTCTGCAGCTTCCCCACTGCTATCAAGGTACATGACTCTATTAGGTGCAGTGCGTCTTATTCTCCCAAATGTTTGTCCACCAGGGGCTGAAAGACCCATGCAAGAAAATATCAAAGGAGTCACATTCTGCTTTATTCACAACATTTGCTTAAGTGGAGGAGATATGGGCCAATTCATGTACTTGATCAGTGAAATCCCCTATCAACTAGTGATCCCTAATTCCATGTGGCAAAAAGTATCAATTTACAATTATAGCTCTGTGGACTTGGTGTATCCATACCTATCACCAGTTACACACAGTCCGACTGTGAGAGCGTTATTCAAGATTCACAGGTATTGCATTTTTTGCCTTTATTCCTGGAGAGGGGGTGTTGGAAATGTCCTTGCTGCAGGGTCACTTCCAAATTGTTTGCCTTCCTCCTCTTTTTCTGACCATATTTTTGCTGGCTTTAGGACTCTGCTCACTTTACCTCTGCTAATCAGTGCTAAAGTGCATATGCTCTCTCCTTAAAACATGATGACATTGGCTCATACCCAATTGGCTTATTTAATTTACTTGTAAGTCCCTAGTCAAGTGCACTACGTGTGCCCAGGGCCTGTAAATATATGGTACTAGTGGGTTGCAGCACTGGTTGTGCCACCCACATAAGTAGCCCCCTAACCATGTCTCAGGCCTGCCTCTGCAGTCCCTGTGTGTTCAGTTTCACTGCCACTTCGACTTGGCATTTATAAGTAATTGCCAAGCCTTAAACTCCCCCTTTTTCTACATATGAGTCACCCCTAAGGTAGGCCCTAGGTATCCTATAGAGCAGGGTGCTATGTAAGTAAAAGGCAGGACATGAACATGTGTGTTCTATATGTCCTGGAAGTGTAAAATTCCTAAATTCGTTTTACACTGCTGTGAGGCCTGGTCCTTTTATAGGATAGCATTAGGGCTACCATCATATACTGTTTGAGTGGTAGATCGTGATCTGAAAGGCGAAGCCAGGTCATATTTAGTATGGCCAGAATGGTGATACAAAATCCTGCTTAAGGGTGAAGTTGGATTTTATATGACTATTTTAGAAATGCTACTTTTAGAAAGTGAGCATTTCTCTACACTTAAATCCTTTTGTGCCTTCCAATCCACGTCTGGCTAGGTTTAGTTGACAGCTCCCTTGTGCATTCACTCCGACAAACCCCAAACATAGGATGCTCAGTCAAGCACACATCTGCATATTGCATGGGTCTTCCTGGGCTGGGAGGGTGGAGGGCCTGACACTTACATGTCAAAGGACAGAAGCCTGCCCTCACACAAAGGACAGCCACACCCCCTACTGGGACCCTGGCAGACAGGACGGAACTGAAAGGGGACCTTGTGCACTTCTAAGCCACTCTTTGAAGTCTCACCCCACTTCAAAGGCACATTTCGGTATTTAAGCAGGATCTCTGACCCTACCAACTTAGACACTTCTTGATAAGACACTCTTGTCACAGACACTTCCTGGAGAAGAGAACCGGACCAGAACCTGCAACCTGCCAAGAAGAACTGCCTGGCTGCCCAAAGGACTCACCTGACTGCTTTCTGTGAAGGACTGCTGCCTTGCTGTTGCCCTGCTGCTTTGCTGCTCTCTGACTGTGCTGAGAAGACCTCTCCAAGTGCTTGGATAGAGCTTGCCTCCTGTTCCCTGAAGTCTCAGGACCAAAAACACTTTATTCCTGCAAGAAGAACTCCCTGTGCCGCGGAAATTGATGCACAGCTGGCAGGCAAAAATGACGCTCAGCCTGCAACGCAGTGAAAAATTCACCACACGCCGAACCGGAGCGACGCAGCCTGACTACGCAAGTTGAAGATTGACGCAGTGCCAGTGTAGCGACCTAAAATTCGACGCATGGCCCATTGGATCGACACATAGCTGAGCCAGAACAACAAAGTCTGACTTCCTGAGAGGAATCGACGTAGCACCTGACGTGCAGTAGAAATTTCCACGCAACGCCCACTGGATCGACGCAGCCCTTGTGACTTCGTCCTGTCAGCACCGGGTTTCAACGCATCGTCCCTGGGGTGTCCAAAAACCCTGAAACCCGAAGAGGATCCAAGACCAAGCGCCAGAAATCAACGCAAAGCCTTCCCTGTGTGAAAAATAAAGGACGCATCACTGTGAGAAATCAACACACACCTCCCTGTTTTGCACGCATCTTCTCCTCTGCGGTTCTTTGCAGAGATTTTGAACGCAAACCAGATACTTTGTGCTTGCAGGAGACATTTATTGCTTTTAAGAGACTAAAGACACTTTATATAAATTTTACAGTGATATCTCAACGTATACCTTTTGCATCATAATCGTTTTGCATTTTACCAGATAAATGTTCTATATTTTTCTAAACACTGTGTGGTGTATTTTTGTGGTGTTCTACTGTGTTATTGCATGAATTATTGCACAAATACTTTGCACATTGCCTTCTACGTTAAGACTGACTGCTCAGTGCCTATCTACCAGAGGGTGGGCACAGGATAAATTCAATTATGTGTGACTTACCTTGACTAGAGTGAGGGTCCTTGCTTGGCAGGGGTTAACCTGACTGCCAACCAAAGACCCCATTTCTAACAGGTGGGCTGCAAGATTCCAATTGCAGAGTTGCTGCCAGGGGACCACAGTCTTTCTCTTATGTTCTACTCCTCTTCCCTTCTTAGTTCCTCCTTGTGTATCCAGTCCTTTGCCTGCCACGCTGCTCCTCTCAGCATAGCTCCTGCTTAGGTGGGGGTCTGGAAGCAAGCTGCAGTAGACATCCCTCTGTTCCCCCAGCCTTCAAGCTCTGCCGTGCCATCATCAGTACTGCTGACCCATCACTAGAAGGTTGGCTAAAAGCATCAGCAGGCTGTGTGCTCAGATTACAGGCCCCAGAGTGGGTGCACAACTCACAGCTTATTCACCTCAATACCAGGACACTTACAGCAAGGGCAGCTCCTAGTCTTGTCAAAAAGAGGAAGTATCTGGCCTCAGCACCATTTCTTGTCATCTGTCTGGCAAGGCAGGACTGGGACAGAATATAGGCCGGCACCAAAATAAAAGGGCCCACATTAGTGAAGTAGATAGCAAAACAAATGGCCTTTGTTTGCAAACAGGGTGGTTTTGAACCTTTAAAGTTATGCTGGATGAGTGCTTTGCAACATATGGAAGACTGCGTGGATTTGAGTTTGCTGCAGGCAATGCTAGTTTTAATATCAGGGAAATCAACAGTAAACAGTAAACAATCATTGGCAAAGCCAACAGGTGTCGCCTAAGCAAGAGCTATTGGCTTTGCCAATATTTCATAGCCAAGCCGCACACTAGCGTGGCTGCTGTTCAGCATGGCTAAATTCTGCTTCTCTTTTTTCCTCTTCTCAGGAGTTCCTGAGATCTGAGGTTTCTTCCCAATAATTGGGTTTTTCCTCCGGGACTCCTTCTGGAGGTTATGGCCTGCTATGCGTTGTATTATCTGCAGCACCGTGGCTATTGGAAGGGGTCAGTCACCCTTACCTTGGCCAATCCAGAACAAGCATGAAACCAGGTGGCGCCCTGAGAATGGCAGACTACAGCTGTAAGAAGCCTGCAAACCATCACAGATTGCAACCTCTAAAAGATTCAGCGCTGCTCTGGAACCATGGAAGAACCTCCAGAAAACATTATGGAAACTGCACAATCCATGCTTCATACTGTACAAAAGCAAAAACAACAGATGATGGACGGAATGCAGAGCAAATCAAACATTCACCCCCAGTCACAGATCTGGGTTTGATCCATCATTTTTTTTGCTTGCCATGCCATTCCAGTTTGGATCCAGCCATATGCAAATCAGTCTTGACCCTGTTCCCAATTAGAACAATCCAGCTCGAACTGCCAGGCCAGGTCCTTCCTGGACCAGAAAAAAAGTATTCTGGGACCAGTTTCAGGGTATCACCCTTCATCAGCCAGGCTAGCTTGAATCTGGTGGCACAGCAAGCACGGGACCCACGTCTGGGCAAACCCTTCCCACTTGGGGCGACAAAAGCAAAAACAACAGATAATGGACAGAATGCAGAGCAAATCAAACATTCACCCCCAGTCACAGATCTGGGTTTGATTCATCAGTTTTTTTGCTTGCCATGCCATTCCAGTTTGGACCCAGCCATATGCAAATCAGTCTTGACCCTGTTGCCAATGGGAACAATCCAGCCCCAAACTACCAGGCCAGGTCCTCCTTGGACCAGAAAAAAACATCCTGGGACCGTTTTCAGGGTATCACCCTTCATCAGCCAGGGTAGCTTGAATCTGGTGGCACAGCAAACACGGGACCCACGTCTGGGCATATCCTTCCCACTGGGGGCGACAAAAGAAAAACAACAGATGATGGACAGAATGCAGAGCAAATCAAACATTCACCCCCAGTCACAGCTCTGGGTGTGATCCATCAGTTTTTTTGCTTGCCATGCCATTCCAGTTTGGACCCAGCCATATGCAAATCAGTCTTGACCCAGTTCCCAGTGGGAACAATCCAGCCCGAACTGCCAGGCAAGATCCTCCCTGGACCAGAAAAAAAGCACCCTGGGACCAGTTTCAGGGTATCACCCTTCATAAGCCAGGCTAGCTTGAATCTGGTGGCACAGCAAGCACAGGACCCATGTCTGGGCATACCCTTCCCACTTGGGGCGACAAAAGAAAAACAACAGATGATGGACGGCATGCAGAGCAAATCAAACATTCACCCCCTGTCACAGATCTGGGTTTGATCCATCAGTTTTTTTGCTTGCCATGACATTCCAGTTTGGACCCAGCCATATGCAAATCAGTCTTGACCCTGTTGCCAATGGGAACAATCCAGCCCGAACTGCCAGGCCAGGTTCTCCCTGGACCAGAAAAAAAACATCCTGGGACCAGTTTCAGGGCATCACCCTTCATCAGCCAGGCTAGCTTGAATCCAGTGGCACAGTGAGCAAGGGACCCACATCTGGGCATAACCTTTGCATATGACTGGGTCCAAACTGGAATGGCAGGGTAAGCAAAAAAACTGATGGATCAAACCCAGATCTGTGACTGAGGGTGAATGTTTGATTTGCTCTGCATTCCGTCCAAAGTGTTGTAATATATCTAGATGACATTCTGGTATATTCTCGTTATCCCGAACAACATACAAAGCATGTTCTTCAGGTTTTAGAAAGACTCTGACAAAATAATCTATACTGCAAACCTAAACAATATGAGTTCAACAAGACCGAGGTACAATATCTTGGTTTTTGTATCAATCAACTCGGCATAGCCATGGACCCAAAAAAGGTACAAGCCATTCTTGGCTGGCCCTCTCCTGCTTCTATTAAGGAGCCTCAATGCTTTCTAGGGCTATTCAACAAAAGAAGATGATGGCTTAGAACATCCTGTCTTTTATATATCCCATGTGCTGACAGATGCAAAACGCAACTATTCTGTGTTGGAAAGGGAATTGGTCGCTCTAAAAGCCGCCTGAAAATAATAGAGGCTTTTTCTGATGGGTACTAAGGAAACATTTGAAGTCAGAACTGATCATCGTAATCTACAATGCCTCCGCAGCTTTCAATGTCAAAATAGTTGTCATGCCGGATGGGCTTTCTATTTCAGTCAGTATGACTTTGTAGTAACATACAAACCTGGGTCCCAAAACCTTGTGGCAGATGCTTTATCCCCCTGTTATCCGGAAAGTATGATTACTTCTTCCCCACATATCATAGAACCATGTTGAATTATTGGAGTTCTGCAATCATTTATTGATCATTTGAAATCAGAATATCAGCATCTTCCTCTTGAAGAGTGGAACGCTTTAAGTCCTCACTTACAAAAGAAACAGGGATACTATTATCACCAAGACACCTTGTTTATGCCTACTAAGAAAGTTCAAACAGAAGCTTTGCAGATGTGTCACGACTCTCCTATTGCTGGACACCATGGAATCAAGAACAAGCAGGAACTGCTCCTTCGTTCCTTTTGGTGGCCAACTTTAAAAACTGACGTTGAAACATATGTAAATTCTTGCCCAATATGTGCTAAAACCAAGATACCCCGAACTAAGCCAGCAGGTTTATTGATACCCTTGCCTGTTCCATCCGTTCTGTGGCATTCGTTGTCCACAG